>NC_133375.1:3897794-3946702 GCF_049309525.1 Garra rufa | reverse complement strand
AACAGTTTTAATTAAGCAATAATGCCGCTTTCCAGGCAACCCGTTACTCGTGTTTTTCCAACCTTCTACCCGTGAAGGTACACCCGAACGGCAGTCAAACCCGTGACTTCCCACTCGTGAACTCGTACTAGATCGATGTACAGTAGTGGCCAAAAGTTTTGAGAATTACATAAAGATTGGAAATTGGAAAAGTTGCTGCTTAAGTTTTTATAATAGCAATTTGCATATACAGAATGTTATGAAGAGTGATCAGATGAATTGCATAGTCCTTCTTTGCCATGAAAATTAACTTAATCCCGAAAAAAACTTTCCACTGCATTTCATTGCTGTCATTAAAGGACCTGCTGAGATCATTTCAGTAATCGTCTTGTTAACTCAGGTGAGAATGTTGACGAGCACAAGGCTGGAGATCATTATGTCAGGCTGATTGGGTTAGAATGGCAGACTTGACATGTTAAAAAGAGGGTGATGCTTGAAATCATTGTTCTTCCATTGTTAACCATGGTGACCTGCAAAGAAACGCATGCAGCCATCATTGCGCATAAAAATGGCTTCACAGGCAAGGGATATTGTGGCTACTAAGATTGCACCTAAATCAACAATTTATAGGATCATCAAGAACTTCAAGGAAAGAGGTTCAATTCTTGTTAAGAAGGCTTCAGGGCATCCAAGAAAGTCCAGCAAGCACCAGGATCGTCTCCTAAAGAGGATTCAGCTGCGGGATCGGAGTGCCACCAGTGCAGAGCTTGCTCAGGAATGGCAGCAGGCAGGTGTGAGCGCATCTGAACGCACAGTGAGGCCAAGACTTTTGGAAGATGGCCTGGTGTCAAGAAGGGCAGCAAAGAAGCCACTTCTCTCCAAAAAAAAACATCAGGGACAGATTGATCTTCTGCTAAATGTATGGCGAATGGACTGCTGAGGACTGGGGCAATGTCATATTCTCCGATGAAGCCTCTTTCCGATTGTTTGGGGCATCTGGAAAAAGGCTTGTCCGGAGAAGAAAAGGTGAGCGCTGCCATCAGTCCTGTGTCATGCCAACAGTAAAGCATCCTGAGACCATTCATGTGTGGGGTTGCTTCTCATCCAAGGGAGTGGGCTCACTCACAATTTTGCCCAAAAACACAGCCATGAATAAAGAATGGTACCAAAACACCCTCCAACAGCAACTTCTTCCAACAATCCAACAACAGTTTGGTGAAGAACAATGCATTTTCCAGCACGATGGAGCACCGTGCCATAAGGCAAAAGTGATAACTAAGTGGCTCGGGGACCAAAACGTTGAAATTTTGGGTCCATGGCCTGGAAACTCCCCAGATCTTAATCCCATTGAGAACTTGTGGTCAATCCTCAAGAGGCGGGTGGACAAACAAAAACCCACTAATTCTGACAAACTCCAAGAAGTGATTATGAAAGAATGGGTTGCTATCAGTCAGGATTTGGCCCAGAAGTTGATTGAGAGCATGCCCAGTCGAAATGCAGAGGTCCTGAAAAAGAAGGGCCAACACTGCAAATACTGACTCTTTGCATAAATGTCATGTAATTGTCGATAAAAGCCTTTGAAACGTATGAAGTGCTTGTAATTATATTTCAGTACATCACAGAAACAACTGAAACAAAGATCTAAAAGCAGTTGAGCAGCAAACTTTGTGAAAACTAATATTTGTGTCATTCTCAACTTTTGGCCATGACTGTATATACTCCCAGTTCCGAGTTCTGACGTGACATAGCCCACGAAACCACAATGTCAGCACCTGCGGGTGTGGTGTTTATGCAAGTGGTACACAGTGAAAAAATAGACTTTATGACTATGTAACGTTGCAAACAAATGAATAATAATGTAATAATTATAAATGCGCTCAGGCAGTTTGGGGTGATTTGCCTGGAATGCTACAAAGTCATGAGTCGTGATTTGAAGTTGTGATTTACGAGCTCAAAAACCTGCCTGGAACGCAGCATAAGGTACGAGAGGCCGTGCTGTATCGTGAATAGATCGCGGAGTGCCTGCAACCCCTTCAGCCGTAATTTATTCACAATACAGCACGGCCTCAAGAACCTTATTGCTTTTATAAAACGGTTACCACACAATAAAAATATTAAAGTCAAAAATATACATTAATTTATATATATTAGGTTGTACGTTTTCATAAAGTAAAATCATTAACTGCCTTCCGCTGTAAAAAGTAGTCCCTAACTGCTACAGCTGTGTTTACGTTGTTAAGGGTGGTTGCTAAGGGGGCTCAATGATACACAAAACCATTGAGTGAAGCAGTCACAGCAGTGCCATATCATGAATACGACACAGCTGCTGACCAATCAGAATTGAGGAATGGAACTAACCATTTTATAATGTTTTACTTTGTGGTTATAGCTTTTAAGAGTATATTACCTCTTCCATAGTTATAACGTATAAGTCTCATATCTTGCCATGTTTCTCATGTCACTTTACTTAAAGCATACAAAGACCACTTATAAGTAGTAATAATAATAATATTTCCCAAAGAGCCATAAGATCAGGTATTAGATGAGATAAATGTGTAATATGACACATTTGCATTATCAGTTTGATTGTTTTGATGGTACCCTTTAGACAGCTTTTGATAAGTAACTCTGCAACTCCATGTCATCTAGAAGTAATTATTATTAGTAGTATGCTAAAAATATACTAACACTGTATTTTGATCGTTCCCTAAAAGAAAAACTGATTATAAGTAATTTTGCAAGTATGTAAACCTTCTACCTAGCCTAACCTTAACCTAAGTCTACTAATACTCTAGGGAATGAATGTTAGTTGACATGTAGTTGAAAAGTTGCTTATAGTCAATAGACTAAGGGGACCATCAAAATAAAACATAATATAAATGTGAAAAATAAATGTAATATGATATATATAATAATAATAATCTAATATGACTAAAATAATAATCTAAAAATGTTGTTTTAAACTGTTTTAAATTGTAAAGTACATCTGTGAATTGTACAGAAAGGTCAAATTAATGTAACATTAATATTATTAATAAATTATTAATTATATTAATAAAAAGTGTTTTTAAGTACATCTGTGAAGTGAACAAAAGTGTAAAATTAATGGAAAGTTTTAAGTTTTTTAAAAAGTACATATGTGTAAAACAGTAAATTAATAAGTGTTAAGAATAATAACAATCATGTAATAAATGCACAATATTAAATAAATGTGTGTATGTATATATATATATATATATATATATATATGAACATCTGAGATATGTACAAAAATGCTAAATTTTAAACAAATAAATAACTGTATTTATAATAATAATAATAAATAATAATTTTTTTTTTGAAGTACATCTGAGAAGTGTACAAAAATGCACAATTTTAAGCCTACATAAATAAATAAATAAAATCAATATATCAAGCATACATCACTTTTTTTCCTATAATGAAAAACTGTGTCAAAACAGAACTCAAGATGGAAACTTTCGACTTGAGACACCTCCAAAACAAAACATCTGTGTCAGCTTTCTTTATGCAAAAAGCAATTTCAAGTGCACAATTATTTCTCTACAATTGTGAGAAATACAGCCTAGATTCTTCACCAAGAGTAACTAGATAAAAAAGTTTGTCGAGACAAACTTTAAGTTGGCTTGAGAAAGCTTTGCCTTAAAGTTTAAAGAAGTTTTGAAAGCTTTAAAAAGTAGTAAAAGTTTAAAAAGAGTTCAAGTCTGAAATAGTTTAAAGTTTTTAGCAGTTTTAAAGATTGAAGAAAGCTGTAGCAATGAAAATCACCAATTTGCTTAAAAACTGCAAATGAATGTTATTAATGTTTTTTATATATATATAATTTACTGTAAAAAATGATCAATTCAATGCATCCTTAAATTAATTTTGTAAAAATTGTAATGACCCCATACATTTGAATTGCTATAAATATAATAACAGTCCTATTATAAACACAAAATACTAATAACAATCAATTTTAATATTCATTGAGGACAATTAGACTATGATTTATTTGATGGGGGGCGGTGAGGGACCTGAATAATGGGTAGGGGGGCGCTGGGCCAAAAAAGGTTGAGAACCACTGCACTAAATGATGATGTTATATACATTAAGCTTACTGATATTTTAAATATTATTGTGGGTTTCAGTAGAAAAATGATCTTAGTAAACATCTAAGATTTGAATACTTAATGTGTTTTATGGTTGTGGGACAGCAGTTTGCACCAATTCTGTAGAATGGCCCATATGCATCTACTTTAATACTAAAAAAATGTTAGTTTGTAATAAATGTGGTTCATGTCTTTTTGGTTTTTCATGAAGTGCTTTTTTAGAATAGTGAAAAGAAAACATCCACAATAGCACTTTTATCTATTTGTGTCAATAGATTTCAATTTCCAATACATATCATTTTAAAGGCTGTTTTCTCAAATTGATTTTTTTCAATGGATGTTCAAGGTTCTTCCCAAAACCTTTAATGCCAATAAAGGACATTTATTTTTAAGAGTGTTACACACATGCCATCTGTAGATTTGGTCAGATGCATCTGTGAGAGTGTGATAGTTTAGGTGTGTCTTTTCTCAGAATGGATCTTAAGTTCAACAGTGTTCACTTTATCAAGCAACATCTGCTCACATAACTACATATGATACAGAGAATCTGGTTTTGACCAGATGTCCTTCTAACTCCACCTTTCATGCACACGAAACATCAAGACGGCAGTAGCATTCATGCTTTTACATTGAGAATAAGTTCAGAGATAAACGAAATGAGTTAGCATACTTTTAAAAAGAGTACTTATTATGTGTCACGATGTAGGCAGGAACACACGAACAACGACGTAGTAAAAGACGAATATTTAATCAATCCAACGGAATACAAGCAGACACAGGAACAGCAGGGTAAGACATCCATATAACAAAGACCGACAAGAGTACAGGGGAAAACACACACCTTAAATACACAGACTGATTACACATCCAGGTGGAGACAATGAAGGAGGAACCAAACACACACACTGAACTGCGGGGGAGAATGGGAGAAACCAACATGAAAGTCCGGGGATGTGACATTACCTCCCCCTCCCGGAAGGCGTGTCCTCACGCCGACAAACAGGAAACAACAAACAGTCTTAGGAGGGGGTTTCGGCGGAGGACGGACTCCCGGGAGGAGGGCACAAGATGGAGTCCAGGGTGGTGACGGAGGGAGGAGCCAAGGATGTGACAGGAATGGGCTGGAGCAGGAGGAGCCAGGTGGGACCCAGAACGCAGCCAAGATGTATTCCCACGGTGGAGCCGATGGAGGGAGGAGCCATGGTGGAGGAAGGGCTGACGACTCCAAGGGGCCGACCGACGGAGGCGGAGCAGGTGGTGGGAGAGCCCGAGGCGGAGACGGAAAGCCGATGATCTTGGCTCTGGCGACCAAGGCGGAGATGGAGATCCGGAGATCCGCGGCGGAGCCGGAGCGACAGAGGACCGAGGCTGTGCCCGCGGGAGGGAGGAGGTCCACAGAGCCGGTGGGACTGCGCGACGAGGCACAGCCGGAGGAGTAGAGTCCAGAGGCGAAGGTGGGGCGACGACTGACCAGGGCGGAGCCGGAGGGACGATGGTGCCTGGTGGAGCTGGTGGATCGACGGGCGACGGCGGAGACGAGGGAGCAAAGAGCCGGGGTGGAGCCGCAGGGTCGGAGGGCCGAGGCGGAGTCCAGGACTCTGAGGCTGGAGGCGATGGTGAGGGATCCTCCAGCCATGACACCGATGGAGACTGGCAGACCCGCGGCGAACCCACCGCACAGATGGTGGACTGAGGGTGAGCAAGGGGACAGACAGTCGACAACGGGGATTCAGGAAGGCTGGGCGGAACCAGCGGAGATTCAGGACTAGGCAGAAGAGGGAGGGTGGGTGGGAAGTCCAGGCAGATAGGTATTTCCATGACACAGTCAATTACATCCCCAAAATCTTGTTCCAGCTCACCCTCAGTGATAGTGCAGTGGGCGGGGCTCTCTACCGCACTCTTGCTCCACGAAGCACTCCACCGTCGCAGATGTAATAGTCGGCTCACGCACCTGATCAGCAGTTTTGGCCCCGTCGGCACTCCATACTGCTGTCGCTCCGGGCTCGGGCTTCCCGTCTCTGATGGGCTCACAATCCGCGGGTCGGGGTGGCTGGCTGGGCTCTGGGTCTGGAGTGGCACTGGCGAGATTCTCCTGGGAACGGGTGGGAAACGAGGGTTTGTTTCTCGCCAGTGTCCACTCCATAAACGCGGCGAAGTCCGCTCGAGGGCCGTTCTCGGACGACGACGCTCTGCATGACGCATTGAGACTTGCGTCATAGAATGCACAGAGCGCGTCGTCCGGGTAGCTGGTGGTTTGAGCTACGAGCTGGAACATTAACGTGTATCCCTCGAGCGGTAATTCCCCCTGCTTCAGCCGTAGCAGGATGAACTCTGGACGTAAAAAGGAATCCATGGGGAAACACAACGGAAACAAAAAGGACTGGAAAAAACAAACGGGAAACAAAACGGAGGTGAACACGCAAAATAACTGTTTCGGTCGGTCTTTCTGTCACGATGTAGGCAGGAACACACGAACAATGGCGTAGTAAAAGACGAATATTTAATAAATCCAACGGAATACAAGCAGACACAGGAACAGCAGGGTAAGACATCCATATAACATCAAAGACCGACAAGAGTACAGGGGAAAACACACACCTTAAATACACAGACTGATTACACATCCAGGTGGAGACAATGAAGGAGGAACCAAACACACACTGAACTGCGGGGGAGAATGGGAGAAACCAACATGAAAGTCCGGGGATGTGACATTATGGAAGTTAATAGAATATACTTAGAGGAATAGTTGACCCAAAAATGAAAATTCTGTCATTAATTACACACCCTCATGTTGTGTCAAACCCGTAAGACCTTTGTTCATCTCAGAACACCAATTAAGATATTTTTGATGAAATCCAAGAGCCTGCATGGACAGCAATACAACTGACACATTCAAGGCCCGGAAAGGTAGTGAAGACATTGTTAAAATAGTCCATGTGACATCAGTGGTTCAACCATAATGTTATAAAGCTATGAGAATAGTTTTTTTGTGTGCAAAGAAAACAAAAACAACATTTTTTTCTCATCCGTGTCAGTCTTCACTGTGCGTTCATGATAGTACCATGTGTTTTTTTTTTTTTTTCAAATGTATACTTTTTAAATTTGAACAACACTGTAAGTGCACATTAAACATGATTAGTAGCAGGGCCTAATGCTTTTCTACCCCAGTGACGTATCAAATTGTGAGTTAAATAACATTGTTGAGCTGTCACATAACTTCTACCATTGCATGAGTTTCATTCATTCCTATCACAGCCCATGTGAGCAGATCATATGATTCAGCCATTGCCTGAGAGAGAAATCATGAACCAAACAAGCAGGGCATTTGAGCCCTGAGACACAGCGTATCAAACCAGTTTCACACACTCCCTCCAACACAGAACAAACTCAGTTGGATGTACAGTCAAGCCCGAAATTATTCATACCTCTGGCAAATTCTGGCTTAAAGATACTTTTATTCAACCAGCAAGTTTTTTGACCGGAAATGACACAGGCTTCTCCCAAAAGATAATAAGACGATGAGAGGCATGATTGTGAACAAAAAATAAATAAATAAATAATTCTCAGCTTTTATTTACATTTGAACAAAAAGTGGCATGTCCAAAATTATTCATACCCGTTGCAAACTGTCACATTCTATGGGAAAATCCAAAGTTCTATACCATTCCAAATAGTCCAAGCTGTTCTAAAGCATCCTAATTACCCTGATTCATCTGGAACAGCTGTTTTAATCAACTCAACAAGTAAAAAACAGAAGCTCTCTGCTGTTGGTTTGTGGACAGTCATGGCTAAGACAAAGGAGCTCACTGAGGACCTGCGGCTGTGCATTGTGGCTGCTCAAAAGTCAAGAAAGGGCTATAAGACCAAATCTAAATGTTTTGAAGTTCCAGTGGCTACAGTGCAAAGTATTATTAAAAAATACAAGACGTTCCTAAATATCTCAGAGGACATGATCGGAAGCCCAAAAGTGACACCTGGACTGGCCAGAGGGATAGTGAGAGAGGTAAAAAAGAATCCAAGGATCACCACCAAGGCCATCCTGATGAATCTGGGCTCTGCTGGTGCCAACATCTCAAGGCAGACAGTCCAACAGACACTGAACACTGCTGGGTTCCACAAACACAGACCAAGAAGGACACCACTTCTCCAGATAAGGAACACAAAAGCCCGCTTGGCCTTTTCAAATGCTCATCTGGACAAAGAAGAAGACTTCTGGTCTTCTGTTTTATGGTCAGATGAAACAAAAATTGAATTGTTTGGCCACAATGATGTAGCCTTCATTTGGCGTAAAAAAGGAGAAGCCTTCAGCCCTAAGAACACCATCCCTACTGTCAAACATGGTGGTGGGAACCTAATGTTTTCGGGGTGTTTTTCAGCCGGTGGACCTGGGAACCTAATCACAGTAAACGGCACCATGAAAAAGGAGCAATACATCAAAATTCTCAACAACAACATCAGGCAGTCTGCAGAGAAACTTGGCTTTGGGCACCAGTGGACATTTCAGCACGACAACGACCCAAAACACACAGCAAAAGTAATTAAGAATCTGTGGAGCGAGCTAAAGATCAGGGTGATGGCAAGGAGACCCTTCAACCTGAAAGAGTTGGAGCTCATCGCTAAAGATGAATGGGCAAAAATACTATTGGAGACAAGCGCTGCTCAGCAATTATAGGACGCATTTGACTGCTGTAATAGCCAAAAAAAGGCTTTTTTATTAATTATTGAGAAGGGTATGAATAATTTTGGACATGCCACTTTTTGTTCAAATGTAAATATAAGATGAGTAATATTTTTTTTCCACAATGATGCCTCTTGTACATTGTCTTATTATCTTTTGGGAGAAGCCTGTGTCATTTCCGGTCAAAAAACCCCCCCCAAAACTTGCTGGTTGAATAAAAGTAACTTTAAAGAAACATTCCACTTTTTTGTGAAATAGGCATTCTCCAACTCTGCCCTGTGCATATAGCAACACTTCTGTTTTTGAATAGACTCATTGGATAATTATTCATGAGGCTCTGTAGCATTCTGTGTATCTTGTATCCACCAAGAAGCTTGCATTTCTTTTAGTATGGGTGCCAGGCAGCATGTATTTTGGTGCCAAGCTTAATGACTCTGTAGAATATCTCTGTAATGAGGAGCAAAAGGGCGGCACCAGAAACGCCTGCGCTGAGATGGTTTCACATGATTATGATAATAACTTTAGTTTCAGACACACTCTCTTTATTCACAATTACTTTGAAGTGTCATCCTTACTAAATGCTTAACAGTTTAGGAAGTGCAAAGAAGTTGGGGGAAGGTATCATGTTTGATGCTGACTGTTGGTTTGGCTGGAAATTCCTGGCATAGTTGAAGACATGTTTCACTCCTTAGTATAGATGATTTAGGATTAATTTCACAACTCTATCACCCATTACAAATCTACAATTGAATTTACAATTAAATGATAATATATTATAGTTGAAATATATATGTGACCCTGGACCAAAAAAACAGTCCTAAGTGTTTTTTTTTAATGTATTTAAAGATTTAATTAATTAAGCTAAATAAAAAAGCTTTCCATTGGTGTATGGTTTGTTAGGATAGGACAATGTTTGGCCAGGATACAACTATTTCAAAATCCGAGGGTGCAAAAAAAATCGAAATATTGAGAAAATTACCCTTAAAGTTGACCAGATGCAGTTCTTAGCAATGTATATTAATATTACTGATCAAAAATTAGGTTTTGATATATTTACAATTTAAGAAATTGACAAAATATCTTCATTGAACATGATCTTTACCTAATATCCTAATGATTTTTGCCATTAAAAAATCATTTTTGACCCATACAATGTATTTTTGGCTATTGCTACAAATATACCCGTGCTAATTAAGATTTTTTTGTGGTCCAGGGTCACATATTAAATGCAATTAGCTAAACTTGGGTCTTTTTTCACCAACTTAAATAGGACTTAAATACGTCTTTATATGTAATTTCATAATGACTTCTGTTGTGCTTAACTACTATGTTTAAAGTTCCAAGTGATTTTATAGCATTTGTTTTGTATTTAAATGTAACTGTTTTTATGCATTAGCAATGATGACATTAACTTTAAATGTAATATCAAATAACACACTACATTTGAAATTATTTAACTATACTTTACATGTGCTGTAGCTTTCCACTAGCAAGTTTGGTGCGCACCCAGGTTCGTTTGACGTCATAGTTCGGTACGTTTGGCTAGTGTGAAAGGTGTCATGTATCAATGCGAGTGCGCACCGAGGTACAGAACCTGAGACTACCTGAAGGAGGGTAGCAACATGGACTCGAGTGCGAACTTGTTCAGGAAGTAAAGTAACCTGAACAAGTCCGTAGCTGGTTTATGCTGGTCCTTTCTGGTTTATGCTGGTGCTTAGCTGGTCATGTGCTGGTCAAGGACCAGCATAAACCAGCAAAAGGACAAGCATAAACCAGCAAAGGACCAGCATTAACCAGCTAAGGACCAGCATAAACCAGCAAAGGACCAGCATTAACCAGCTAAAACCAGCATAAACCAGCAAAGGACCAGCATAAACCAGCAAAAGGACAAGCATAAACCAGCAAAGGACCAGCATTAACCAGCAAAGGACCAGCATTAACCAGCAAAGGACCAGCATTAACCAGCTAAGGACCAGCATAAACCAGCAAAGGACCAGCATTAACCAGCTAAGGACCAGCATAAACCAGCTAAGGACCAGCATTAACCAGCAAAGGACCAGCTTAAACCAGCAAAGGACCAGCATTAACCAGCTAAGGACCAGCATAAACCAGCAAAGGACCAGCATTAACCAGCATAAACCAGCAAAGGACCAGCATAAACCAGCAAAAGGACAAGCATCAACCAGCAAAGGACCAGCATTAACCAGCAAAGGACCAGCATTAACCAGCTAAGGACCAGCATAAACCAGCAAAGGACCAGCATTAACCAGCTAAGGACCAGCATAAACCAGCTAAGGACCAGCATTAACCAGCAAAGGACCAGCTTAAACCAGCAAAGGACCAGCATTAACCAGCTAAGGACCAGCATAAACCAGCAAAGGACCAGCATTAACCAGCAAAGGACCAGCATTAACCAGCTCAAAACCAGCATAAACCAGCAAAGGACCAGCTTAAACCAGCAAAGGACCAGCATTAACCAGCAAAGGACCAGCATAAACCAGCAAAAGGACAAGCATAAACCAGCAAAGGACCAGCATTAACCAGCAAAGGACCAGCATTAACCAGCTAAAACCAGCATAAACCAGCAAAGGACCAGCATTAACCAGCTAAAACCAGCATAAACCAGCAAAGGACCAGCTTAAACCAGCAAAGGACCAGCATTAACCAGCAAAGGACCAGCATAAACCAGCAAAAGGACAAGCATAAACCAGCAAAGGACCAGCATTAACCTGCAAAGGACCAGCATTAACCAGCTAAAACCAGCATAAACCAGCAAAGGACCAGCATTAACCAGCTAAGGACCAGCATAAACCAGCAAAGGACCAGCATTAACCAGCTGAGGACCAGCATTAACCAGCAAAGGACCAGCATAAACCAGCAAAGGACCAGCATTAACCAGCTAAGGACCAGCATAAACCAGCAAAGGACCAGCATAAACCAGCTAAGGACCAGCATTAACCAGCTAAGGACCAGCATTAACCAGCAAAGGACCAGCATAAACCAGCTAAGGACCAGCATTAACCAGCTAAGGAGGACCAGCATAAACCAGCAAAGGACCAGCATAAACCAGCAAAGGACCAGCATTAACCAGCTAAAACCAGCATAAACCAGCAAAGGACCAGCATTAACCAGCTAAAACCAGCATAAACCAGCAAAGGACCAGCATAAACCAGCAAAGGAACAGCATTAACCAGCTAAGGACCAGCATTAACCAGCAAAGGACAAATAATAACCAGCTAAGGACCAGCATAAACCAGCAAAGGACCAGCATAAACCAGCAAAGGACCAGCATTAACCAGCTAAAACCAGCATAAACCAGCAAAGGACCAGTATAAACCAGCAAAGGAACAGCATTAACCAGCAAAGGACCAGCATTAACCAGCAAAGGACAAATAATAACCAGCTAAGGACCAGCATAAACCAGCAAAGGACCAGCATAAACCAGCAAAGGACCAGCATTAACCAGCTAAAACCAGCATAAACCAGCAAAGGACCAGTATAAACCAGCAAAGGAACAGCATTAACCAGCTAAGGACCAGCATTAACCAGCAAAGGACAAATAATAACCAGCTAAGGACCAGCATAAACCAGCAAAGGACCAGCATAAACCAGCAAAGGACCAGCATAAACCAGCAAAGGACCAGCATTAACCAGCTAAGGACCAGCATTAACCAGCAAAGGACCAGCAATAACCAGCTAAAACCAGCATAAACCAGCAAAGGACCAGCATTAACCAGCTAAAACCAGCATAAACCAGCAAAGGACCAGCATAAACCAGCAAAGGAACAGCATTAACCAGCTAAGGACCAGCATTAACCAGCAAAGGACAAATAATAACCAGCTAAGGACCAGCATAAACCAGCAAAGGACCAGCATAAACCAGCAAAGGACCAGCATTAACCAGCTAAAACCAGCATAAACCAGCAAAGGACCAGTATAAACCAGCAAAGGAACAGCATTAACCAGCTAAGGACCAGCATTAACCAGCAAAGGACAAATAATAACCAGCTAAGGACCAGCATAAACCAGCAAAGGACCAGCATAAACCAGCAAAGGACCAGCATAAACCAGCTAAGGACCAGCATTAACCAGCTAAGGACCAGCATTAACCAGCAAAGGACCAGCATAAACCAGCTAAGGACCAGCATTAACCAGCTAAGGAGGACCAGCATAAACCAGCAAAGGACCAGCATAAACCAGCAAAGGACCAGCATTAACCAGCTAAAACCAGCATAAACCAGCAAAGGACCAGCATTAACCAGCTAAAACCAGCATAAACCAGCAAAGGACCAGCATAAACCAGCAAAGGAACAGCATTAACCAGCTAAGGACCAGCATTAACCAGCAAAGGACAAATAATAACCAGCTAAGGACCAGCATAAACCAGCAAAGGACCAGCATAAACCAGCAAAGGACCAGCATTAACCAGCTAAGGACCAGCATTAACCAGCAAAGGACCAGCAATAACCAGCTAAAACCAGCATAAACCAGCAAAGGACCAGCATTAACCAGCTAAAACCAGCATAAACCAGCAAAGGACCAGCATAAACCAGCAAAGGAACAGCATTAACCAGCTAAGGACCAGCATTAACCAGCAAAGGACAAATAATAACCAGCTAAGGACCAGCATAAACCAGCAAAGGACCAGCATAAACCAGCAAAGGACCAGCATTAACCAGCTAAAACCAGCATAAACCAGCAAAGGACCAGTATAAACCAGCAAAGGAACAGCATTAACCAGCTAAGGACCAGCATTAACCAGCAAAGGACAAATAATAACCAGCTAAGGACCAGCATAAACCAGCAAAGGACCAGCATAAACCAGCAAAGGACCAGCATTAACCAGCTAAAACCAGCATAAACCAGCAAAGGACCAGTATAAACCAGCAAAGGAACAGCATTAACCAGCTAAGGACCAGCATAAACCAGCAAAGGACCAGCATAAACCAGCAAAGGACCAGCATTAACCAGCTAAGGACCAGCATTAACCAGCAAAGGACCAGCAATAACCAGCTAAAACCAGCATAAACCAGCAAAGGACCAGCTTAAACCAGCAAAGGACCAGCATAAACCAGCAAAGGACCAGCATTAACCAGCTAAAACCAGCATAAACCAGCAAAGGACCAGCATAAACCAGCAAAGGACCAGCAATAACCAGCTAAAACCAGCATAAACCAGCAAAGGACCAGCTTAAACCAGCAAAGGACCAGCATAAACCAGCAAAGGACCAGCATAAACCAGCAAAGGACCAGCATAAACCAGCAAAGGACCAGCATAAACCAGCAAAGGACCAGCATAAACCAGCAAAGGACCAGCTTAAACCAGCAAAGGACCAGCATAAACCAGCAAAGGACCAGCATAAACCAGCAAAGGACCAGCATAAACCAGCAAAGGACCAGCATAAACCAGCAAAGGACCAGCTTAAACCAGCAAAGGACCAGCATAAACCAGCAAAGGACCAGCATAAACCAGCAAAGGACCAGCATAAACCAGCAAAGGACCAGCTTAAACCAGCAAAGGACCAGCATAAACCAGCAAAGGACCAGCATAAACCAGCAAAGGACCAGCATAAACCAGCAAAGGACCAGCATAAACCAGCAAAGGACCAGCATAAACCAGCAAAGGACCAGAATAAACCAGCAAAGGACCAGCATTAACCAGCATCAAAACCTACCTAACCAGCATATGCCGTTTTGTTCAACGGGGATATAAGAGATAATAGTGTTAATGATTTAAATCAACTTCAGTCATTTAAACTCACAAGTTAAATCAACTCATTTTTATTGTAATAAGTTAAAATGACTTAGTTTTAAGCTGATTTAACTTGAAAACTTAAGGCAGCTGCTGAATTTAGGTTTTTAAGTTGAATCTGGTGAAAACTTTTTACAGTGTGTTTCCTATCACGTGCTGTGTGTGTTTGTGATGACGTAAGTTGAACTGAAACGCGCCAGGGTTCGACAGAATGAAGTTGAGTGTGAAACCAGATCAACGCTGCGGGGGGCACCAGGAACAAACGCACCCAGGATCGGACCGCAGCAAATGAGCCCAGTGTGAAAGCCACTTCAGCACATCCAAATAAGGGCACTTCTAGGGTGTGTTCACACTTGTCATGTTTGGTTAGATTAAAACAAACTCTGGTGCGATTGCTCTGTTAATGCGGTTTATTTGACTGTGTAAATGCTGCCATCCAAACTCTGGTTATTAAACAATAAAATCATATGCACGCAACAATAGCGTGCCTAGATCAGCAGACGGCATTAGGTGTAACAATTCGGCTTAAAGTGGCGCTGAGCAGACCGATCAGTAAAAGGGTACTTACACCTGGAGCACCGCTTTAAAGGGGTCCTATTATGCGTTTTCACTTTTTTAATTTAAGTCAGTGTGTGGTGTGTATGTTTGGGTATAAAAAACATCTACAAAGTTACAAATCTCAAAGTCCACTCCAAAGGTAGATATTTTGTTTTTTAAAAATCCCTTTTCAAGAACTACAACGAACTGCTCCTTTGAACTACAGAGTTTGTTTTCCGGATGCTATTATGTCACAACGCGGTCCATTGGAATATCATTTAAATAAATCCCGTCTACGGAAATTCGAATCATTGGCCGGTGGAGAGGGACAAGGTGGGGGATTCACCTGACTTTAGCGATGTGAAATAAAATAAAATTTCATGATGCATTGTGTCATGAAATACAGTGCCTTGCAAAAGTATTCATACCCCTTCATTTTGGTCACATTTTGTTTTGTTGCAGCATTATGTTAAACTGCTTTAAATTAGTTATTCCCCACATCAATTTACACTCCATACACCATAATAATGACAAAGCAAAAACCAAATTTGCAAATTTGACAAATTTATTAAAAATAAAACACTGAAATAAGTACATTGCATAAGTATTAATACCCTTAACTCAGTACATAGTTGAAGCACCTTTACAGCCTCAAGTTGTTTTGGGTATGATGTGACAAGCTTTGCACATCTGCATTTGGCAATTATCTGCCATTCTTTGCCTCACCTTTTCACCTCTCAAGCTCTGTCAGCTTGGATGGGGGCTGGCAGACATTTTCTAGAGTCCTAGTTGTTCCAATCGTCTTCCATTATGGATAATGCTTCTGTGAACCTTCAATGCAGCAGATTTTTTTCTGAACTCTTCTCTAGATCATTGCCTCAACGCAAGTCTGTCACTGAGCTCTACAGGCAGTTATCTTGGCCTCAGGACTTGGTTTTTGCTCTGATATGCATTTTCAGCTGTTAGACCTTTTCTGAGAGGTGTGTGCCTTTCTAAATCATACTCATTCAAATGAATTTGCCACAGTTTAACTCCACTCGAAGTGTAGTAACATCTAGAAGCAATATGAATGCTCCTGAGCTAAATTTCGAGTGTCCCAGAAAAGGATATGAATACTTATGCAACGGGATCTTTTCAGTTTTTTATTTTTAATAAATTTGCACAAATGTTAAAAACCTATTTTTTGCTTTGTCATTATGGAGTAGGGAGTGTAGATTGATGTGGGAAAAAAAGAATTTAAAGTAGTTTAACATCAGGCAGCAACATAACAAAATGTGAAAAAAAATGAAGGGGTATGAATAATTTCGCAAGGCACTGTACGTCATTCAACCCAATCAGGTTGTGAACGTGTCACTATGTCTTTAGGTTTGGTATCTTTAGGTTAGCTGTCAAAAATGCCAGTGTGAACACTAAGCGGACCAGGACCAAATGTATCATTTTCCAACCAAGCGAACCGAACTACAAGTGTGAACACACCCTAGTATAACGTGACAAAAAATATTAAAATATAATGATTTAAAGTCCACTTTAAAACTCTTAAGCTGACATTATTACAAAGTGTACCCTTTTAAAAGTCTACTTAAGTGTTTTAAGAAACATAGTCATGAAAATGCACTTAAATGTAATATTATATAATATATAATTAGCTGTAGTTTTTTCAATATACTTATAAGATCTGAAGTACAAAAGTATACATTAATACAATTAAAGGCACTTCTTTATTACAAGGGTTTGTATGTAAGCATAATAACTAATAACATCATAGCTTAACTCTCTAGTCTTGTACAATGGCATTAAATGATTCATTAACATAATTGCTGTATTAAAAAATAATTACCGTTATAAGAATAAAGTCAGATTGATGTTGTCAAATATTTCGCAAAGCATATTCATGCCTTCAACAATTTAGTTGCATTCTTCAGCTTATCATGTCTCTAAAAAATGCGGTCCTACTTTACATTAGGTGGTCTTAACTACTATCTACTTACATTTAAATTAATCATTTGGTACAATGTATTTATTGTGTACATACATGTTTTTACACTGAACTTATATTTTCTTAAAAACCTATACGTATTTACATTTCTGTAACTGTTGACCCATCCCTTACACCCTAACCCACCCTTAAACCTAAAAAAAAAATCTATACCACCAAACCTGTCCCTAACCTTACCCATATCCCACCGAAGCAAAAGTGTTTTGCAATGCAATATGACCACATTAAGTACATTGTACTTATTTTTTGATGTAAGTACATAATAGTTAAGGCCACCTAATATAAAGTGTGACCAAAAATGCTTTTGAGAAATACACATTTAAATGTCTAGTTCACGTGTCGTTCCAAACCTGTAAGACCTTTGTTCATCTTCGGAACACAAATTAAGACATTTTTTTTTTTATGAAATCCAAAACCTTTAGACCCAGACAGCAACACAACTGAAATGTTCAAGGCCCAGAAAGGTAGTAAGGACCTCGATAAAATAGGCCATGCAACATCAGTGGTTCAATCTTAATGTTACGAAGCTACAATAATACTTTTTGTGCACAAAGCAAACAAAAATAGTGTCAATTTCTTCTTTTGTGCCAGTCTCCGCTGCCATTTACGAGAATACAGTGAGGGGAAAATTATTTGATCCCCTGCTGATTTTGTATGTTTGCCCACTGACAAAGAAATGATCAGTCTCTAATTTTATTGGTAGGTTTATTTGAACAGTGAGAGACAGAATAACAACAAAAAGTTCCAGAAAACACATTTCAAAAAAGTTATAAATTGATTTGCCTTTTAATAAGTGAAATAAGTATTTTTTTTATTCACAAAACATGACTTAGTTCTTGGTGGCAAAACAATCACAGAGGTCAGACATTTCTTGTAGTTGGTCATCAGGTTTGCACACATCTCAGGAGGAATTTCGACCCACTCCTTTTTGCAGATCCTCTCCAAATCATTAAGGTTTTGAGGCTGACGTTTGGCAACTTGAACTTTCAGCTCCCTCCACAGATTTTCAATGGGATTAAGGTCTGGAGACTGGCTAGGCCACTCCAGGACCTTAATGTGCTTCTTCTTGAGCCACTCCTTTGTTGCCTTGGCCGTGTGTTTTGGGGTCATTGTCATGCTGGAATACCCATCCATGACCTATTTTCAATGAGAGAAGGTTTTCACCCAAGATTTGATGGTACAAGGCCCCGTCCATCATCCCTTTGCTGTGGTGTAGTTGTCCTGTCCCTTTAGCAGAAAAACACTCCCAAAGCATAATGTTTCCACCTCCATGTTTGACGGTGGGGATGGTGTTCTTGGGGTCATAGGCAGCATTCCTCCTCCTCCAAACACGACGAATTGAGTTGATGCCAAAGAGCTTAATTTTGGTCTCATCTGACCACAACACTTTCTCCCAGTTCTCCTCTGAATCATTCAGATGTAGATAGCAGATAATGCTTTTAAGTAAAATATTAAAATAGTACAGATTTCAGGAGGAAAACCCTGAACAGAAACAGTATTTTGAAACACATAGAGGCCATGCCTCTTGAACTTCAATTGAATACCCCTGACTTATATCAGAAAGAACTACTTTGTTTGTATGGTTTTGTAATGTCTGTGTCACATATACTCTTAAAAATAAAGGTGATTTAAAAGCGATGCCATAGAAGAACCGTTTTTGCTTTCACAAAGAACCATTCAGTCAAAGGTTCTTTCAAGAACCATCTTTTTCTTACCTTTTTATAATCTGAAGAACCTTCTTTAGCCACAAAGAACCTTTTGTGAAACAGAAAGGTTCTTCAGATGTTAAAGGTTCTTTATGGAACCATTTAGACAAAAACGGTTCTTCTATGCCATCGTGAAGCACCTTTATTTTTAAGAGTGTATTTCCTTATGTGTCATGGTAGATAGAACTCAGAAAAACTGTTTTGAACATGGTAATGGATTAAAACATATAAGTAACAGAGTGGATGTACATTAACCTTACATCTTAACACCTCTTAAAAAAAGAAATCATATATTTTGTCTATAGCTTATAAACTGCTTCGTTAATAGGAAAATTTCAATGCACGAGGATTCTGAATGGGATTTTTTTTTGTGTGCCATTACATGACGTGAGACTCGACTTGGGCTCGTGATCAAAGTCTCAAGACTTGACTCGGACTCTAAGTAAAAGACTTGTGAACATCTCTGTTAGTAGCGCCCCCCTTTAAGAGAGTGCTCCTAATCTCCGCTTGTTACCCATATAAAAGACACCTGGAAGCCAGAAATCTTGCTGATTGAAAGGTGGTCAAATACTTATTTCACTCATTAAAAATGCAAATCAATTTATAACCTTTTTGAAATGTCAACATGTCAGTTGCATTGCTGTCTAAGCAGGGTCAGAAAGCTCTCAGATTTCATCGAAAATATCTTAGTGCTTCGAAGATGAACGAAGGTCTTAGGGGTTTGGAATGACATGAGGGTGAGTAATTAATAACAGAAATTTCAACATTACCCAAAGTTGCCTGACAACATTGTTCTAAAAGTTGCCCTCAGTATCATCAGCCTAAGAGTTTTAGGAGATTTTATATTCAATCCACAGGGCTGAAGGAGATCCTGGTTGAAGGAACACCCTTTTAATTAACTGATGCAAGATAACTAATGATGTTAGCTATTCTTATTTGAAATCCACTTTAAAACTTTTCATTGATTAGCTCTTAAAAACTAAGCCTTACAACAAGACTAAGAGCTTATAATAAGATGATAACTCATAGATAATTATATTTTCCAGAATTTCCAGAATCGTATGATTTATTATATTACAGGGAGTGCTTGATCATCGTGGTTTGGGCATTACTAATCGGAAACTACATTCTTAAAATATCTTAGATTTGCAAAGATCAACTTTTGGGGAATTTTTCTAGATGGAAAGAAGTTATTAAATGTTCATTTCGGATTTTCCAGTGCTCATTTTAGTTTAGGCCTGATGTGTGTCTTAAAATATAATCTAATAATACAATACACCAGTGACAGGTTTGGGGTTGGTAAGATTTTGAAATGTTTTTGAAAGATTTTTTGGGAACAGTTTATAATAAGGTGTCATTTTTTTTAACATTAGTTACAAACAACAAATTTATTACACTTTTGTAATTATTTTAATAATGCATTAGTAAATGTTAAAATTAACATTAACTAAGATCAATAAATGCTGTAGAAGAATTGTTCATTCTTAGATAATGGTAACTAATGTAGTTTTTAATGTAGATTTTTTTATACAATAAAACAGTATTATTGTTATATATTATTACAATTTCAAGTAACTGTTTTTTAATTTTATATATTTTAAAATGTAATTTATTCCTGTGATGTCAGCAGTTTTTTTTTCTGTGATAAACTCACAATTCTGAAAAATAAATTCACAATTGTTTGATATAAACTCGCAATTTTGAGAAATAAAGTGGCAATTGGGTGATATAACTCGCACTTGCTAGTTATAAAGTCAGAATTCCATGATATAAACTTGCAATTCTGAGAACATGTCGGTTATGTTTTTCTCCTCAGAACTAGACTTTATAACTTGCAATTGCAAGTTTCTGACAAAAGTCAGAATTGCAAGATATAAACTCGCAATTGCAAGAAAAAAATAATTGCAAGTTTATATCTCGCAATTTTGACTTTATTTCTCACAATTGTGCATCTATATCTCACAGTTCTGAGAAAAAAGTCAGAATTGCAAGTTTATTTGATGCAATTCTGAGAAAAAAAGTCAGAATTGCGAGATGTAAACTCGAAATTGCGAGAGAAAAAGTTCTCACAATAGTTTTCTGTGAGAAATAAAGTCACAACTGCTAGTTATAACTTAAGGATTTCGAGAAATAAACTCACAATTCTGAGAAATGAAGTCAGAATTCAGTGTTCAATTATGTGAACATATCAGTCTTGTTTTTCTCCTCAGAGCTGGAGTGCATAACTTGCAATTGCAAGTTTATATCTCACAGTTCTGAGAAAAGAAAAAGTCCGAATTATGAGTTTTCATAAGCCCGTTTCCGCCACTGAATAAAAAAAATAAAAAAATAAAATAAAATCGTGACTTTTTATCTCACAATTCTGACTTTTTTCTCACAATTGTGAGTTTACATCTTGGAATTCTGACTTTTTTTCTCAGAATTGCATGATATAAACTGGCAATTATAAAGTTATAAAGTCAGAATTGCGAGACATAAATTTGCAATTATGAGAATGTCAGAATTGCGAGATTCTGATGTTTTTTTTTTTTTCTCAGAATTGTGAGTTTATATCTTGCAATTGTGACTTTTCATTCAAGTTAAGTCAGAATTGTGAGATATAAACTCGAAATTGTGAGAAAAAAAGTCAGAATTATGAGACAAATAGTCACAATTATTTTTAGGGTTATTTCAACATTTTATCTTACAATTCTGACTTAAAATTTCTTTCTCACAATTGCGTGATACAAACGCACAATTGCGAGTTATAGAAACAGAATTGCGAGATATTAACTCACAATTCTGAAAAATAAAGTCGCAATTGTTTGATATAAACTCGTAATTCTGAGAAATAAAGTCGCAATTGTGATATAACTTGCAATTGCCAGCTATAAAGTCAGAATTCCGAGATATAAACTTACAATTCTGAGAAATGAAGTCAGAATTGTGAGCCAAAAAGTCACAATTACCTTTTTTATTTGCGAGATACAAATTGCAAGTTTGCAAGTTTTTTGATGTTTTTTTCTCAGAATTGTGAGTTTATATCTTGCAATTGTGACTTTTTTCATGCAAGTTAAGTCAGAATTGTGCAATTGTGACTTTTTTCATGCAAGTTAAGTCAGAATTGTGAGATATAAACTCGAAATTGTGAGAAAAAAAGTCAGAATTATGAGACAAAAAGTCACAATTATTTTTAGGGTTATTTCAACATTTTATCTTGCAATTCTGACTTCTGAATTCTGATACAAACTCACTATTGCGAGTTATAGAATCAGAATTGCGAGATATAAACTCACAATTCTGAAAAAATAAAGTCACAATTGTATAAACTCGCAATTCTGAGACAGTGTTGTTTTTGACAACCATCTTAGATTTAGTCTTAGTCTTAGTCTTTTGGACTAAAATGCTTCTTAGTTTTAGTCAAATTTTAGTCACTTCTATATGTGATAGTTTTAGTCCAATTTTAGTCGACGAAAAGTCAAAAAGGTTTTAGTCTAGTTTTAGTCAAAAAAAGGGAAAAAAGTAGTCTTTTAACAAATTAATGTAGGTCAGTAAGTATTTTACTGTTGGGTAGTGTCACTTATAAGTTCTGAAAATAGCAGATCTATAGTTCAACACAATGTGAGCTTCCGGATCGACTATTTTCACCAATAATTACAATAATGAAGGAATGTTTTAGAACATAAAAGACAAACAAGGATGGAATGCTAAAACGGCTTGCCATACTAGTATAGCAAAGAGTATTTAATGCTAAAACGGCTTGCCATAGCGTCAGATACTTTTTAAGTTTTAATTGGCATGCACAATAAGCGGAAATGTCATGCATTTTAAACGTCTGACGGACCACCCACTAACATTTTCGTCTATTCTCGTCTCGTCAACGAAAACTCACACACGTCTCGTCATGTTTTAGTCATCAACGAGCCATTTTTATCTCGTCATCGTCTCGTTATCGTCATGAAAAAAAGTGGCGTCAACGAAATGATTTTGTCATCGTCATCGTTGACGAAAACAACACTGTTCTGAGAAATAAAGTCGCAATTGTGATATAACTTGCAATTGTGAGTTATAAAGTCAGAATTGTGAGATACAAATTTGCAATTTTGAGAATGTCAGAATTATGAGATACAAACTCACAATTCTGTTTTTTTTTCTCAGAATTGTGAGTTTATATCTCGCAATTGTGATTTTTTTTTTCACGCAATTGCGAGTTAAGTCAGAATTGTGAGATATAAACTCACAATTCTGAGAATGTATTAGTCTTGTCCCCTATTGGACTTTATAACTCACAATTGCCAGTTTACATCTCACAATTCTGACTTAACTCGCAATTGCGTGAAAAAAAAATCACAATTGCGAGTTAAGTCAGAATTGTGAGATATAAACTCACAATTCTGAGAATGTATTAGTCTTGTCCCCTATTGGACTTTATAACTCACAATTGCCAGTTTATATCTCACAATTCTGACTTAACTCGCAATTGCGTGAAAAAAAAAAATCACAATTGCGAGTTAAGTCAGAATTGTGAGATATAAACTCACAATTCTGAGAATGTATTAGTCTTGTCCCCTATTGGACTTTATAACTCACAATTGCCAGTTTACATCTCACAATTCTGCGAAAATTGTGACTTTATAACAGGCAATTCTAATTTATGTTTCACAATTCAGAGAAAACAGTCAGAATTGCGAGATACAAACTCGCAATTGCAAGTTTATATCCCACAATTCTAAGACAATTGTGACTTTATATCTCGCAATTCTGACTTTATAACATGCAATTGCGAGTTTATGTCTTACAATTCTGAGAACGAAGTCGAGTTTGTATAATGCAGTTGTGAGGGGGGAAAAAGTCAAAATTGCGAGATAAAAAGTACAATTACCTTTTTTTTAAGGTAAAAGGATTATATACTAATATGTGGTATGTACCAGACAAGTGGTTTGTTTTCATAATAAAATGACTCTGCAGCAGCAGTAACAGCAGCAGCCATGTTTAGCCAAAGCTCAACACTGAGTGTATTGTGTTTCTCAGAGCGCTGCTGATTCATGCTGCTGACAGTGTGTGTCTCCGTCTGCCAAATTTACACTTTTAGACCCTTTAGATAAACGACTTGCTTGACACAACCAGACAACTAATTCTGTCACCTCAGGCCAATTCATGACCTTCAGTCACAAAGACAGGCCAGACAAATGGATTGTGTAAAGATTCCTGAACAATACTGCAACTAAATATTTATCATAGCTAGTTAATTGTTGACAATTCATGTCACATGATTTGAAAGTATCTAAATACAGTCGGCTTTAGTATTCATTGTTTAAAAGAAATAGTTAATGCATGTTTTTGATGCATGTCGGTCCATTCATTCTCAGAACAATGTTATCATGGAAAGAAACGCTGCACAGATCTTTTGTATTTTGTTTCTTTCACCAGCAGTGTCCTCTTCCCAGGATGAAATAGGAGCCGGGGTCAGACCACAGCGGAGCACCCACGTTCCCACTGACTCGGGCTATAAAAGTACTTCATTATGCACTTGGTTTTAAAGAATATTGCTGGAGAGCAAAGATACATTTTTACTGTAAAATACTGTAAATGCTGCTTTTTTTGAACTTTGATGGCAGCATTTGCATAACAAGTGTTCAGAATTATTTATTGCATTATACTACATTATTTAGTCATACTTTTACATTTACATACAGTACCATTCAAAAGTTTTTGAACAGAAGGATTTTGAATGTTTTTAAAGAAGTCTCTTCTGCTCACAAAGCCTGCATTTATTTGATCCAAATTATAGCAAAAATAGTCCGAATTTGAAATATTTTTACTATTTAAAATAACTGCTTTCTATCTGAAGATAGGTTAAATTATTATTTATTATTGTAATTAAACCTAAATTTCAGGTGATAAAGACATGTTACAAAAGATTTCTATTTTAGATAAATGCTGAAATTTCTATTCATCAAGAAAACCTGAAAAAAATTCTACTCAGCTGTTTTCAACAATTTTTTTGAGCAGCAAATCAGAATATTATAATGGTTTCTGAAGGATCATGCGACTGCAGTAATGATGCTAAAAATTCAGTTTTGAAACCACAGGAATAAATTACATTTTAAAATATATTCAAAAAGAAAAAATTTTAAATAGTAAAAACATTTATAGAATTATTTATTGTATTATACTATACTATTTAGTCATACTTTTAATTAACGTTTACATTTACATACACTACCAGTCAAAAGTTTTTAAACAGTAAGATTTGTAATGTTTTTTTCTGCTCACAAAGCCTGCATTTATTTGATCTAAATTATAGCAAAAATATTTAAAAATTTGAAATATTTTTACTATTTAAAATAACTGAATATATGTTAAAATATAATTTATTCTTGTAATTAAACCTTAATTTTAGGCAATAAAGACATATTTATATTTTAGATAAAAGCTGTTCTTCTGAAATTTCTATTCATCAAAGAAACCTGAAAAAAAATCTACTCAGCTGTTTTTTTTTAAACATAATAATAATAATAGTTTTTTGAGCAGCAAATCAGCATATTAGAATGATTTCTGCATGTCACAAACGGGACGACCAAGAGTGAGGATCCAAATGCAAGGCTTTATTAAGCTTCCAGACGCTCCAAAAAACAACAGGAAAAAACAGTCCAGGGGAGCGGTGGGGGGGCCAGGAGACTGAGGCAGAACAGGTTGGGCAAAGGCCCTCCAGAGCAGAGCTGGAGGCAGAGCAGTCCTCTGAGGTGGAGCAAGAGGCTTAGGAGCCCTCCAGGGCGGAGCAGGAGGTGGAGCGGCCCTCCGGGGCGGAGCAGGAGGCTTAACGACCCTCCGGGGCAGAGCAGGAGGCGTAGAAGCCCTCCAGGGCGGAGCTGGAGGCAGAGCAAGAGGCTTAACAGCCCTCCAAGGCGGAGCAGGAGGCGTAACAGCCCTCCAGGGCGGAACAGGAGGCGCAGGAGCCCTCCAGGGCGGAGCAGGCGCCCTCCAGGGCGGAGCAGGAGGCGCAGGAGCCCTCCAGGGCGGAACAGGAGGCTCAGGAGCCCTCCAGGGCGGAACAGGAGGCGCAGGAGCCCTCCAGGGCGGAACAGGAGGCCGCATCATGGACTGGGACCTGGGGAGAGCAGAGACAGAGGAGGCAGACAGAGCAAGGAGAGAGGTAGAGAGTTCATGGGGGAAGGTGGCCTCCATAGTCGTGACTAGGCAGACGAGAACTTCAGGAATGGCTTTCGTGGTCGTGTCAGAGACGACAGGGAGCCTAGGCGGTGCAGGCACAGTGTGAAGCCTTGGCGGCGCAGGCAGAGCAGGGAGTCCTGGCGGAGCAGACAGAGCACGGAATCTTGGCGGAACAGACAGAGCACGGAATCTTGGCAGAACAGGCAGAGCAAGGAACCTTGGCGGAGCAGGTAGAGCAGGGAACCCTGGCGGAGCTGGCAGAGCAGGGGGCATAGGTGGTGCAGGCAGAGCGTGAAGCCTTGGCGGTGCGGGCAGAGCGTGAAGTCTTGGCGGTGCGGGCAGAGCGTGAAGTTCCGCTATGTACGCCACCTCCGAAAGAGGTATAGGCGCAGCGGACATGCGTGTAGATGAGGTCTCCAGAGCAAACTTGTGGGCGGACTCATGGGCAGAAGAGGGCACTGGGGCGCAGTGTACAGCCCACACACTCAAAATGGCGATTGCCATAGCAGGTAGCGCAGTTGGCAGAGGAATGCCCTCCGGGTCAGTGGGCGTGAGGCTTGGGAGCGTTGGCTCTGCGTGACGTGGGAGCGTTGGCTCTGCATGGCTTGGGAGCGTTGGCTCTGCATGGCTTGGGAGCGTTGGCTCTGCGTGACGTGGGAGCGTTGGCTCTGCATGGCTTGGGAGCGTTGGCTCTGCATGGCTTGGGAGCGTTGGCTCTGCATGGCTTGGGAGCGTTGGCTCTGCATGGCTTGGGAGTGAAGGCTCTGCGTGGCTTGGGAGCGAAGGCTCTGGCAGATCAGACGAAACATGTCCCGGCTCTGGATGTTCGGGCGAGACGTGACCTGGCCTGGAAGGAACTGCTGTGACTTGATTGGGCGTGACAGGAATAGCAGTGACTTGACTTAGGATGACAGGAACAGCTGTGACTTGGCTTGGCGTGAGAGGAACAACTGTAACTTGACTCGGCGTAACAGGAGCAGCTGTGACTTGACTTGGCGTGACAGGAGCAGCTGTGACTTGATTTGGCGTGACAGGAGCAGCTGTGACTTGACATGGCTTTGAGGGAGTGGTTGTGACTTGAGTTGGCTCTGCTGGGACAGCGGCGGCTGGACATGATTCAGGAGGTACTGCTGTGTCTTGATGTGACTCTGTAAGCGCTGTGGTAACTTGCTTATATTCTGGAAGTGTTGGGGTGTCTTGCCTTGACTCAGGATGTGCTGCTTGACTTGGCTCAAGAAGTGCTGCTTGATTTGGTTCAGGAAGTGCTGCTTGATTTGGTTCAGGAAGTGCTGTTTGACTTGACTCAGGAGGAACAACTGCTGTAACTTGACTTGACTTGACAGGAGCATTAGCTGTAACTTGACTTGACCTTGCAGAGGCAGCAGCCACGATGTGACTTGACAAGAACAGGAGCTGTGTCGTGACTTGACTGTACAGGAGCAGCAGACATGGCGTTAACAGGCGATGGTTTGGTTGACGTGGCGTTAGCAGATGCTGGCTCGGCTGATGTGGTGTTAGCAGGCGCTGGCTTGGCTGATGTGGCGTGAGCAGGCGCTGGCTTGGCTGACGTAGCATTAACATGGTCTCATCACAAGGTGCCAAAAAACAATATGTAAGAAACTCCTCCACATAATGCTCGATGGGACGGCCATTTTGAAAGATGGAGCAAAGCAGACTTACGGGGTTGGACAAACTTCCTGCTGAATCCATTCTTGGTGGGTTGTACTGCTGGTGGGTAAAGCCGCTGGATCCGGGGTATGGCGAAGTATTCTGTCACAAACGGGACGACCAAGAGTGAGGATCCAAATGCAAGGCTTTATTAAGCAGATCGTAGTCAGACAGACAGGGTCGAAAACACCAGCAAACAACAACAGCAAAGATAATCCAAGAGCGTAATCCAGTAAACAGGCGTGGGGTCAAAATCCAGGTGGGCAGTCCAAAGGAAACAATGAAATGAAAACAAGAAACTAGAAAACTATGACTAAGACTGGGAAAACAAAAACAGAACTATGGCTAGGGAAAACAACAAGGAGACTGGGAAAACCTGGGAGCAAGGAATAACGCTTGGTAGAGTCCGCTGGAGCAAAACAATACTTCGCGATGTGTGTGTGTGCTGAGCTGGCTTTTATTGCAGACAAACAGGAAGTAACCAGTGAAGCAGCAGAGGGAGCAGCAACAGTCTGTGAGGGGCAAGGCTCCCTCTGCTGGCCTGGTGTGACACTGCATGTGACTGGAGTAATGATGCTAAAAATTCAGATTTGAAATCACAGGAATAAATTAAACTTTAAAATGCATTTAAATAGAAAACCGTTATTTTAAATAGTAAAAATATTTATAGAATTATTCATTGTGTTATACTATAGTATTTAGTCATAATTTTAACTAAATTTTACATTTACATACACTACCAGTCAAACGTTTTTGAACAGTAAGATTTTTTAATGTTTTTTTAAGTCTCTTCTGCTCACTAAGCCTGCATTTATTTGATCCAGAGTATAGCAAAAATAGTAAAATTTTGAAATAAATTTATTTAAAATAACTGCTGAATATCTGAATATATGTTAAAATATAATTTATTCGTGTGATTAAACCTAAATTTTAGGTGATAAAGACATAAGATTTCTATTTTAGATAAATACTGTTCTTCTGAAATTTCTATCCTTCAAAGAAACCTGAAAAAATTCTACTCAGCTGTTTTCAACATAATAATAATAATGTTTCTTTTGAGCAGCAAATCAGAATATTATAATGGTTTCTGAAGGATCATGCGACTGCAGTAATGATGGTAAAAATTCAGATTTGAAACCACAGGAATAAATTACATTTTAAAATATATTCAAACAGAAAACAGTAATTCTAAATAGTAAAAACATTTATAGAATTATTTATTATATTATACTATAGTGTTTAGTCATACTTTTAATTAACGTTTACATTTACATACACTACCAGTCAAAAGTTTTTGAACAGGAAGATTTTTAATGTTTTTTAAAGAAATGTTTTTCTCTTCTGCTCACAAAACCTGCATTTATTTGATCCAGAGTATAGCAAAAATAGTCAAAATTTGAAATATTTTACTATTTAAAATAACTGCTTTCCATCTGAATACATGTTAAAATAGCAAAAATAGTACAATTTTGACATAATTTTACTATTTAAAATAACTGCTGAATATCTGAATATATGTTAAAATATAATTTATTCGTGTGATTAAACCTAAATTTCAGGTGATAAAGACATAAGATTTCTATTTTAGATAAATACTGTTCTTCTGAAATTTCTATCCTTCAAAGAAACCTGAAAAAAATTCTACTCAGCTGAAATAGTCAAAATTTGAAATATTTTACTATTTAAAATAACTGCTTTCCATCTGAATTTATTCTTGTAATTTATTCTTGTGATTAAACCTAAATTTCAGGTGATAAAGATTTCTATTTTAGATAAATGCTGTTTATCTGAAATTTCTATTCATCAAAGAAACCTGAAAAAAAAAAATGTACTCAGCAGCAAATCAGAATATTAGAATGATTTCTGAAGGATCGTGTGACACTGAAGAAACGATGCTAAAAATTAGCTTTGAAATCACAGGAATACATTGCGTTTTTAAATGCATTCAAATATAAAACAGTTCTTTTAAATAGTAAAAATATTTCAAAATTGTACTGTTTTTGCTGTACTTTGGATCAAATAAATCCAGGTTTGCTGAGCAGAAGATACTTCTTTAAAAAACTTTTGACTGGTAGTGTATATTTAGCCATATATGATTTTTCACAAGTGAAAATGCTGCTATGAGGGATAGTTCATTCAATATGCTTCACTGACTAAGGATCCTACAACATGTTTTGTATTACAGGAAATAACGAACCATAGTTTCCATAAGTGTAGTCCCTCGGACAGCTGAAGACCACATGGCCGGCCTTTTAACATCCTCTCAGGTTTGTTTTGTAACACAAGAATGAGAAAACAGGGGTCAGTCACTTTACAGCTCTGAGAGAAGTGAAAACGAGAAGGGTTTAACCTCTCGTAAATAAACCACTGACACAAACTCCTCTTGATCGTAAAGAACCCAACACTTGTCCTAGTCAAGAGTCCCTCCTTCGGTACAGATCTATTGGTTTAAAAAAAAAAAAAAAACACAAAACACCTTTTAGTTCTTAATTTCGCTTTATCGTTGACAACAGCAATATTGAAGGAACTGATGTTTTGCGTGCAAACTTGTAAGTTTAATAGTTTGTGTGAATATGGTACTTGTGCTTGACAAACACCAACAGTACAGCAGTGACTGACTCTCCAAACAAAGACACAAACAACAACCCCACATTAGAGGTTTTCTTTAAGAAATAAGTCATTGAACATTCGTACTGAAATACATGGACCTACACATTCAATCAGGGAAGTGTACACTACTTAAATCTTAAATGGCTTTTAGATGTTTGTTTTGTCATTTGTCATTTGCACTGGCGTCCAGTCATAATACATCCTAACTCTCAAATCCTACAGTAATGGTACTCTCTTAAAAATAAAGGTGCTTTAAAAGGTTCTTCACAGCGATGCCATAGAAGAACCATTGTTGGTTCCACAAAGAATCATTCAGTCATGGGTTCTTTAAATAACCATCTCTTTTATACCTTTTTGTAATCTGAAGAACCTTCTTTCGTAACAAAGTACCTTTTGTGAAACAGAGGTTTTTTATGAAACCATTCAAAGAAAAAAGGTTCTTCTATGGCATCGTGAAGCACCTTTAATTTTAAGAGTGTACCTTGAACAAAATAAACTTAGTTTTAGAAAATGAATTAAAGGGATAGTTCAGCCAAAAATGAAAATTCTGTCATTTATTCACCCTTAAGTTGTTGGTCCCCATTGATTTCCACAGTATGGACAAAAAAGTACTATGGATGTCAATGGGTTACCCACTTTCATTAAAACATTTTTTTTTTGTGTTCCGCAGAAGAAAGAAACTCATACAAAGTTGGAACAAATATTGAAAATAACAACATGTTATTTTCAATATAGTAAAAGCGAATGAGGACTTTGTCAAAACGACAAAAAAAGCACCACAGAAGTGTCATATTATTGTTTCTCACACAAAACCATTGTTTGGATTCAGAATACCTCATACTTGGAAAACAGTATGGGTTTCTTTTCTATGCCAAAAATCATTAGGATATTAAGTAAAGATTATGTTCCATGGAGACTTTCTACACTGTAAAAAGTTTTCACCAGTTTCAACTTACGTTTAGCAGCTGCTAAATTTGAAGTTAAATCAACTTGTAGTTTTAAGCTGATTTAACTTAAAAATCTAAGGCAGCTGCTGAACTTAGGTTTTTAAGTGCACCGTAAATATATCAAAACTTAATTTGATTAGTAATATGCCTCGACACAACAAAAGTGTTCTTATGGGTTTGGAAAAACATGACAACTTATTTTTGGGTGAACCACTATTATATATTGCAAGCTGGAACACAAAAATGTGATTTATCACCGAAATATATTGCACTGATTCTCATCATAGAGCTCCACGTGTTTAAAAAAAACAACATTTACAGCTCCACCCCAATGTGAAGTCATAGAAATGATAGGTGATGGCATTAAAAAGAAGAAAAAATAAAGAAAATCAAGGTGCGCATACACGTGCTCACAATCCTACATACACTCACAGACAAGCAATAAGCAGTACCAGTGATAAAGCAGTAACACTGTAATATTAAGCATTGAAACCATCTACCTTTAACAAGAAAAACAATAAAAAATGAGAGCCATTTTCTTGTTCATCCATGGATATTTCGTGCTATTCTTTCTAATTTATGAAAGCTGCTTTAGGTAGAAAAAACAGGATCTTGCCCCAGCTTACTAAATGTGGCTGGTGTTTACACTTTAAAGGGATTTCAAAATTCGCTTTCTACCACAAAAATCAAAGCAGTCCAACTTCAGGGTCTAAAAAAATCCCAAGAACAGAGTTCTAAGACATGAGTTTCTATTGTACTGAACAGATGAAAAAAAAAAAAAAAAAAAAAAAAATTGTTTTTGGTGGAAAAAACATTTAATAGTCATGTTTTAAAAAGAATCTCACTCTGTTTCTCTTTGGCACAACCAAAACATTTAATAAATGTTCAATTATGCGTACATAAATCCAAATTGGAGACAATATTCCGATTTCACATTAATAGTGACATTGAAAATCGAAAGGCAGCCTTAAGCGTTCCTCAGACGATTAATAAATAAACAACTAAACATCCATACGGTCTTTTCCAGATCTCCAGTCTTCATCATCTTCACATTGCAGTACAAGTTTGACTGGCCTTGGCTGCAAATGTTATGTAGGATCCCTTGCAAATCATTTCGTGAAAAACAGTGATGTGACGATTTAGGGACATGATCGGATGCAAAGTGTTTTAAAAACCAAAGCGCCTTCATTGGAGAGGTCTCCTCCAGAGATTGGCCAGTTGTTGTTTGATTGACAGGGTCCGAGCCCTATAAGGTTACAGGGAGGTCTGGTGAACCGAGGCCTTCCTCCAGCCACTGGACGGAAGCAGAGGCGCCACGCAGGAGTGTGGAGCGGTTGTGTATGCGTCTCAGACGGAGCAGGTAGAGGAGGATGGACAAAACTACTACCAGAAAACAGGCTAGGAAGAGATAGTGGTTGTTCATGAAGGAGAAGCTGTGATGCCAACGAGAGTGGGAGCCCTTCAGACTCTCCTGCTGGATGTCCCTGACAAAGCAAAAGACAAGAAAACATTAGAAATGTACACGAATGGACTTTACGGCTCTATAAAATGGGCTATAAGATTCTAAGGATTTTAAACAACTGTGTGCAATACTATTAAACAGCTAAACCTAAAATTATGTCTGTCTCTGAGAGACTGAGCTCATATTACCAAAATGCCATTTCAGGAAAATTACAGTTAGAAGATGATCATTTACAGGGCAAAGGTGTTACAAAATCATGCAAATTAAACGCTTTGAACGTTGTTGGCTACTATTTTAATCTATTATCTTAAAGTTTAGTAGCAAAAGTTACAAAAATATTGCAAAGTGAGAAAAAGATTACAAAATGATTATTTTGGACTTTAAAATAAGTCATGTTAGTTGACACCAGTGTTCAGGAAGTCATTCTCCTCACTGAGGCCGCATATATTTGATCAAAAATACAGTAACAGTTACTCCAGTCTTCAGTGTCACATGATCCTACAAAAATCATTCTAATATGCTGATTTGCTGCTTAAGAAACATTTCTGCCTATTATCAATGCTGAAAACAGTTGTGTTCCTTAATATCTTTGGGAAAACATTCTTTCATGAATCGAACGTTCTTAAAACTAGATTTTTTTTTGTAAGAATGTAATCTGTTTAATGCATCCTTGCTAAATAACAGTACTAAAAAAAAAGTTTGACCACAAACTTTTGAACAATAGTTATCGAAGTTTAGTAGCTAAAGTATTGGAAAAATATTTGGGGGGAAAAAAAACTACAAGCTCAAAAATGAAGTTGGTGTATGTATGCATGTACCTTAGAGGTAGAAAACGTGTGCGATACAAAATGGCTCCTAGCGTCCACTGCACTTCTTTCTCATACACAAGCAAGGCCGTCCTGAGATTCTCGTAGGCCGCTGGAAATGCAAAACCTGAGTGGAGCACCTCATACATCCACGCAGACTTGAAGCACTGATACCTGCAGAAAGAGAGGAGCAGCCTGTTTATACCCTTCTCCAAACTGTTCACTGAATCTGTGCTATGTACAAACTGATGTATTATTTTCTACCATACACCTTTGTACTGAAGAGAAAATTAGTCAATACTGCTCTAATGGAGGTTTTGAATATTAAACTTACTTCAATCGATGCTGATCAGCATGCGAGGCATAAAGTCCTCGATCAAATCGCTCTTTCAAAGTCTTCCACTGGGTGGCACAGTAACTCTGAAATTAAATGGATAAGGTCAGTGAAAATAAAAACAAACACTATAATGACAAATGTATGAGTCATTTTTAAAGGCTAGTCATTTTTGACTAGACACCACTTAAAGGAGAAGTTCATTTCCAGAACAAAAATTTACAGGTAATGTACTCACCCCCTGGTCATCCAAGATGTTCATGTCTTTATTTTCTCAGTCATAAAGAAATTGATTTTTGAGGAAAACATTTCAGGATTTCTCTCAATATAGTGGACTTCTATGGTGGCCCCGAGTTTGAACTTCCAAAATGCAGTTTAAATGCAGCTTTAAAAGGCTCTGAATGATCCCAGCTGAGAAAAAAGGGTATTATCTAGCTAAACAAAAAAAAAAAATGGACAATTTCTATACTTTTTAACCTCAAATGCTCGTCTTGTCTAGCTCTGTGTCAACTCTGTGTACTCCGGTTAAAGGCAGTTAGGGTATGTCAAAAAAACTCCCATCTCATTTTCTTCTTCAACTTCAAAATCGCCTTACATTGCGGTTTTACCTTTTTTTTTGTAAAGGTGTTTGATCTCCTTGGCATGTTCACTTTGAAACACTGGGTCAGTACTTCTGCAGCGATTTAAAATGATTTTCTGAAGTTGGAGGAGAAAATGAGATGGGAGTTTTTCGACATACCCTAACTGTCTTGAGCCAGAATACAGAGTTGACGCAGAGCTAGGCAAGATGAGCATTTGAGGTTAAATCATTCTAATATGCTGATTTGCTGCTTAAGAAACATTTCTGCCTATTATCAATGCTGAAAACAGTTGTGTTCCTTAATATCTTTGGGAAAACATTCTTTCATGAATCGAACGTTCTTAAAACTAGATTTTTTTTGTAAGAATGTAATCTGTTTAATGCATCCTTGCTAAATAACAGTACTAAAAATCGCTGTACTAAAAATAACAGTACTAAAAATCGCTGCTTCTGCAGCGATTTAGAATGATTTTCTGAAGTTGGAGGAGAAAATGAGATGGGAGTTTTTCGACATACCCTAACTGTCTTGAGCCAGAATACAGAGTTGACGCAGAGCTAGGCAAGATGAGCATTTGAGGTTAAAACGTACATAAATCGCTTCACTAGATAAGACCTTTCTTCCTCGGCTGGGATCATTTAGAGCCCTTTGAGGCTGCAAGTTCAAACTCGGGGCCACCATAGAAGTTGACTATATGGAGAGAAATCCTGAAATGTTTTCCTCAAAAAAAACAAAAAAAAAAACAATTTCTTTACAACTGAAGAAAGACTTGATCATCTTTAATGACAAGGAGGTAAGTACATTATCTGTAAATGTTTGTCCTGGATGTGAACTTCTCCTTTCAGGGTTGGATCACTGAAACATTTGCTGTAATAAAAATCTTATTTCTTTGTTCAAATTTTCTTTTATGCATCACAAAAAGAGACATCTTGAAGAAAGTTCATGCTGCTCTTTTCCATACAACAGAAGTGACCTCTCTTTTTGGAGCTTGACAACCAGTGTGCTTTGATTCTATGGAAAAAGAGCAGCATTAACATATTGTAAAATGTTGGTGTACCTTAGCAGCATTTGAATATTTGGTGGAGTTGTAGTCTCCTCCCATGCGCAGTACATCTTCAGTACAGTAGTAGAACTCAGAGAAGCCGAAGAACTGGCTGTTGGTGAAGTCAATGGGTGGCTGGTAGACTCCGTTCAGCGATGTGTTGGTGTCGTTGGTGCGGTTGAGGAACGGCTGAAGCAGCAGACGGCAGCGGTCGAAGTCTCCAGTGCCACGCAGGTGAACTCTCTGGTCTTGAGGACCCACCTCATCCTGGAGGTCAGCTGGCAGACAGGGGTCGAGGATGGGCGAGTCTGTGCTCTCTCCTTGATGCTGACCCAGCAGCCTACAGACAAGAGCAAGTGGTTCATGAGAACTTTCCACACTTTAATTATCCATCATGAGCACTTTGATGATGTTAGTGCACTTTTAATGTTTTTAACTAATCAGACTTTTTCTATGAGTGTTAAAAACATTTAGCTTACTATTAATAATGGTTCAGATTTAAACTTCAAGATCATAAATGGTTGCTAAAATGTGAGGGGTGTACTCACTTTTGTTACATACTGTATATAAAATAATATAATTTGTATGTATAAAATAACAAATATTTAAAAATATTTTTTTAATTCTACATTTTATTTTGTGATTTTGCTTTGATGGCAAAGCTGAACTTTCAGCATCATTACTACTAAGAATGGTCCTTCAAAAATAATTCTAATATGCAGAGTGCTGCTTAATATTTATGTGAAATAGAAACCTTTAGTAGCATTGAAAATGTATTTACTGTCACTTTTGATCAGTTTTATGTTTAATTAATGAATAAAAAAAATGTATATAAAAAAAAAAAATAAAAATAAACAGCAGTCTACGATATCTAGCTTACGTTCAACAAATATTTGATCTTACTTGTTTTGTATTTGTGTGGTGCTGATGAGGTTTTCCTCATATCTCTTGCGGGCCGCATTTCCACCGAAACCCAAAAATGTTGAGACGTAAACGCGGTACACGTGTTCTGTTCTGTGGGCGTCACAGCCCAGGTTAAACTCTGCCAGCAGATTCTTGGCTATCTCTTCCTGGTAGCACACAGCAAAACAGACAGAAATATAAGAAAGCGGTGGAAAACAGATGTTAATAGAGGATCCTCCTGGAGAATCTTTTAAAAAATACATATCTACTGTGAAGAGCACTTGAACTGCAAGTTTCTTTAAACACAGATGCAGCAAAGCGAAGTGAAGTGAGAAGCAGCATCATATTTGTACAAATGACATTTAAAGGAATGTTCAGGGTTCAGAAGTTGAGCTCTATCAAAACCATCTGTGGCATGTTATTGACTGTAGAAAATTAGTGAGTCATCTTTCTAAAAACGTGCTTTTTTTCTGTAAGCATTTCTATTAATTCTTACAAAAGAGCAGATAAACTTCTGGTTTTTAATGGTTATTTAGTTTTTTTTTTATATATACAAAATGAGAGATTACAATTCTATTAAAGAACATCTGCGGCTTATTGAGCTCAACATGTGTTGATTGAGAACATTCCTTTAATAGCTTAGAAGCTCTAATACAGATACAGAAAAATACTTAAAGAACAACGGAAACACTGAACACTTCATTCTGATTGTATTTGATTCCAGCGGCATCCTGTTATGTGAGATAAGAGGCCATCAGGATTTGTGCTGAGGAGTTTTCCTCTAAAACAATTAAACATACAGAATTAAGTCAAATATGTGACCCTGGACCACAAAACCAGTCATAAGGTTAAAAAAAAACAAACAAACAAAAAAACAACAGAGATATAAACATCATATGAAAGCTCAATAAATAAGCTTTCTATTGATGTATGGTTTGTTAGGATAGGACAATATTTGGCCGAGATACAACTGTTTGAAAATCTGGAATCTAAGGGTGCAAAAAAATCAAAATACTGAGAAAATCACCTTTAAAGTTCTCCAAATTAAGTTCTTAATGCATATTACTAATAAAAAATTACATTTTGATAGGTTTACAGTAGGAATTTTACTTAATGTAACATGATCTTTACTTAATTTCCTAATGATTTTTGGCATAAAAGAAAAATCTAATTTTGACCCATACTATGTATTTTTGGCTATTGCTACAAATATACCCCAGCGACTCAAGACTGGTTTTGTGGTCCAGGGTCACATATTATATTTAGAAAAAACAAACCGTGCGCAGGCAAACCTCAAAATTATGGATTGCTAAAATTAGATCATGTAACTCTACCCAAATTACTGGGATTCAATTAAATGATCAAATTAGTTTAAAGGGGCCATATCACTAATAAAAGTAGGTAAACATGATTATCTGATTTACATTTAGAAAAAAAATCTCATAAGAAAACTTAACTATTTAACATTTTAGTGAATTGGAGAAAAAAAATCATATGAAGTTGTATGATTTTTTTCCCCCACTTGAAAAAACATAAGCATGAAGGGCCACCACTAAATCAAACCAATTATATGAAACAGTATGAACGAGACTGTATAAAGTAGATTGTACAAATTACTATGAAGGAGCTTGTATGAATTAGTCCAAATGAAACTGTACAAATTAGTCTGAATGAGGCAGTACAAATTAATCCAAATGACACTATATTGGCCATTCTACAGAACTGGTTCAAAGTGTGTCTTTTTCCACAGATTTTGCATGTAATTCTCATATTGTATTTTCAGAAAGTTCTGAAATATTTGTCCTCTCCCCAAACTTGTCACTACTGAAACACGGTAATATTAATTTAACTACAAGGGTTATATTGACCTATTAAGATTTAGCTTACCTCTTCTTTGTAAATATAGATTTTTTCTATTTTATTAAAGTTTTCAGAGGTAAATCAAAAACAATTACAATTTTACCAATATTTTTTAAGTGTGATTTATGAGATGTGTTATTTTGAATCTGATTTTCTTTGTAAAAGGCAAAAAGTTGATCATATTGATTTCAAAATTAATAATTTGTTAGTTTGAATATATACCGAACCAAACACTATCATAACATCTAAGTTGATAATTCAGTGTACTTTATTTTTGACAAAACATCCCATGTTTTGGTCGTGACTGTAATGTTTTGGTAGCGACCACATCACATTACAGAATTTTAACACTATAAAAACATACTACAATACTAAAAATTTTTATTTCTCCCTAATAAAGGATTGTGTGTTCCCTTTTGGCACTACTGAAACAATGATGACATATTTCGATCGTGATTATTATGGTAGTAAAAATTTGATGGGATAACACCCAAAAAACAAAGATATCATTACTGAAAATTCACCAAAAGTTTTGATCGTGACTGTGTCAGTAGTGACAATTTTAGATACTTTTGAACCTAGCTCAAATATGCAAATCCACACATGATTAGCTAGCAAATTTCTAAACAGCTGTACACATAAAAACGAAATGTTATGAAATAACTCCCAAAAATGTGTGTTTACTTATAGAAAAATGGTCTTTGGTAGTGACATTCTTTTAAGTTACACAGATTTTTCATACTTTTGTAGGGGTGGTGTACTTAAAATCAGTCTCGGATAATAGACTAAAGCATACACTGTTTTGGTAGTGAATGCATTTTTTTTTTTTTTTTTTACATAAAGTTTCATGATTTACAAAGATTTATTTTTATTTATTTTTTTCAAATTCAATTAAAAATATATTTTTAATAATGAAAAATGGAATGAAATGAAAAAATTATTTCAATATAATTTTCAGTTGAAAGTTTCAAGTTATTATTAAATTTAGGGGTTAGGGTTCAAAACAGCCACCTAGTTGAAAGTACCCAATAAGTAATATATATATATATATATATATATATAACACTTACTGATATTTTAAATATTACTGTGGGTTTCAATAGATAATAAAAGGATCTCAGTAAACATTTAAACATCTAAGTTTTAAATACTTAAATGCTTTTTAAATGTGTTTTTTTTATTGTGGGACAGCAGTTTGCACCAATTAGAACGGCCCATATAAACTAGTCAGAATAAGATTGTACGAATTGGTCCCAGAGAGACTATATGAACTAATCTGAATAAGACTGTATAAACTAGCATGAAAGAGGCTGTATGAATTAGCCTGATGCAATTATATGGATTAGTTTTGAGACTAAATTGAGACTGTACAAAATAGGTTAATCTGAATAAGACTGTAAATATTAGGTTGTACGAATTAGCCTGAATGTGAATATAAATACGCCTCCAATTCACCAAAACAAAATAGTTACAAACTATAATGAGAGTGTGCTGTACAATATTTTTAGTGGTGTAAGAAACCTTTACTGATATTGTAAATGACTTCAGGAGAAGATGAAAAAATCTAATACATTGCAAAAGTGGTAAATATGGTCCCCTTTAAAAAAAATGACTGTTGAAGAGCGTTTAGTATTGTTCTCAGAGTTTAAGCACAATGCTGCTATGAGCATGCAGCAGGCTTATCTCAGTCCAAGGCATCAGTTCAGCAAATTCACCATGGCCTTGTACTGCACTGGGCCAAGGACCATAGAGCACCAGGAGAACAAGAATGAGAGAATGAGAATGACAAAGCCAGACTTTCAGCTTTTAAAAATACGGGAAATTTTATAATAATAACCTGTTGTGGAGAAGCAAAGCTTACAGTTTTGGGCACTTCGTATGCGATCTGAGTGGAGACGCCGCCCATGTCCAATACGCCAGCCGTACGCTTGCGCACCAGCGTCTCCTGCTGGTCACTGCCAGGAACCTGCACCTCCACCACTGCCTCATTTTCTGAGAAACAAGAGGACAGAAAATGTAACAAAAACAGAAAGACAAGTAACTTTTCTATGAGCTTTTAATTGTTAAAAAAAGGTACAATATCACTTACCATCCTCAACATGATTGAAACGCCCTAGAACAAAGTTGATACCTATCCATGCATACACTCCTGAAAAAAAAAAATAATAATAAAATAAAATAAACATTGATAATAAAAAATATTTCTTAAGCAGCAAATCAGCATATTAGAATGATTTCCAAAGGCTTTTTAATGTATTTTTGATCCAATAAATGCAGCCTTGCTAAGCAAAGGACAATTCTTTTAAAACATTCAAGAACTCAATGACTCTAGAGGTGGTCTAGAAGAGCTTCAGAGGTGGGTCTCACCCTCCTGTTTGCCTGAGATAACTTCCACATGGGAGTCGGAGAACAGGAAGTTGAAATTTACAGGAATATCAGTCCGCAAATCCTCCAGCAGAGCCTCCTGTTGGCTGCAAACAATCAGTCTTAGCACATGTGGCAGCTTTCTCACAGGGTGCAGCTAATATGGTGTTTGTATATTTGTGAGCGTGTGATTTGACACCTTTCAGGCAGGACTCTCATTCCGGCGGTGCACAGGATGTAAAGAGGCGTTTCCTGGTGCTTGTTCTTAGGGATGTGCTGAGCAGCAAAGCTCAGGAGAGGGCTGATGTAGTCACTGGCTTTGTCTGGTGTGGATGCATACTCTGAAATACCTGAACAGACAGAAAGTAGTGTTATTTATAGGGGTGGTATTGATACAAAGGTTGATTAGATTCAATTCAAAATACTAACTGATTTGGATGTATATCAGGTAGAGTACATATGTGATGCGATCTAGGAAAACCCATCGTAGTAGGGCTGGGCGATATGGCAAAAATGTAATCTCGATAATTTTTTCCCCATATTGAACGATAACGATATATATATTTCGATATAAGCTGTTGATGTTGCCAGCTTTGAAATAGTATCCCAACAATGACTAAAGCCACAAAAATTAAAGGGTTCATTGAATTACATTTTAAAGTATAGTTTATTAACAAAAGCAGATTACAGATTTGGCCTTAAAAATTAAAACACCTTACTAAAACAAATTAAAAAAATTAATGTTGTGACAGAGTATGGTAAATGAGAGTAAATGTACAAAATGTAAACATAAAATGATTGTAAAAACATAATTTGTAACAATTATTTATTTATTTATTATTATTAACACAATTGTTTATTTTCTCTATTATAGGTTGAGCTATTTAAATTAGAGGCAACCACTGCATTTTGAAACACTCTACAGTATAAATAACAAAAAATTACGACACAGTTCTTTTTTAATCGTATTAAGTGCAGATAATTCAGCCATAATCAAAGTAGGCTACTCTCTAAATATTCAAAGTGCAAATAGAGACAGAATATTTCAAGCATGATACAGAGCTATAGACATACACAACCTATCATAGTCTACATACTAATAACAGCCTAGATATGGCATGTAGCGTAATTTGCGTGCATTGGGGAGTCACTCTCTAAATAAGGGGGATTAAAAAATGGCTTTTGCATGCGCGTGCGTTTTTTGCTTTCGGTTTCAGTTTTAACAATCGCGCCAAACTCTCAGCTGAGCTGAGCTGAGAGTCACTTTTTAGATAGCCAAACCACTTAATGGAATTCATGCTACCTTTTTGTCGACAATTTCAACATCTTTGAATGATAACTCGAGGTTAGTTTCACTTTCGTCGCTGCTTCCACTCTTTTTTTTTTTTTTGTCGTCCTGGTGTAGGGTTGCTTCGCAAAGTGCGGTAGGAAATGAACTTTGTACTTTGACATGCACACGCACGCTGCACGCTGATTGGCTGTTGTCGCATATTTCTGCTGTGTGATTGGCTCTTAGATTAATCCATATCGAGCAAAAAATGTCTAGAGCTTATCATCGTTATTAACATAAATTTTATCGCGATTCGATATGATATCGTTTATCGGCCCAGCCCTACATCGTAGCGCTGGCATGTTTTTAGGAAATTCGAAAAATAGGTTGAATGTCAATTTTTGGCCAAAATTAGGTTTTTATTCAAGTATTATTCTATAAACTCTTGTCTATCATCTCTGAAAATATCTTGACAAAATTCACTTGTTTAGCGCAGAAAAATTGCGATTTATTGACAGTTAACTGATCAAAATAAACCACATAACATATACAGGTGCATCTCAATAAATTAGAATGTTGTGGAAAAGTTCTTTTATTTCAATAATTCAACTGAAATTGTGAAACTCGTCTATTAAATAAATTCAATGCACACAGACTGAAGTAGTTTAAGTCTTTGGTTCTTTTAATTGTGATGATTTGGCTCACATTTAACAAAAACCCACCAATTCACCATCTCAACAAATTAGAATACTTCATAAGGCCAATAATAATAATAATAATAATAATAATAAAACAAATTTGTGAATTGTTGGCCTCCTGGAAAGTATGTTAATTTATTGTATATGTTGTCAATACTTGGTAGGGGCTCCTTTTGCTTTAATTACTGCCTCAATTCGGCGTGGCATGGAGGTGATCAGGTTTCTTTGACAGTGGCATTTTTTGGTCTCTTGTTTCTTATTTTCCTCTTGACAATACCCCATAGATTCTATATTCTATATTCAAATTCCTTGACCCATCTGTGTGTGGTGGCTCTTGATGCCTTGACCCCAGCCTCAGTCCATTCCTTGTGAAGTTCACCCAATTTTCTTGAATCAATTTTGCTTGACAAGCCTCTCAAGGCTACGGTTCTCTTGGTTGGTTGTGCATCTTTTTCTTTCACACTTTTTCCTTCCACTCAACTTTCTGTTAACATGCCTGGATACAGCACTCTGTGAACAGCCAGCTTCTTTGGCAATGAAGGTTTGTGGCTTACGCTCCTTGTGAAGGGTGTCAATGATTGTCTTCTGGACAACTGTCAGATCAGCAGTCTTCCCCATGATTGTGTAGCCTAGTGAACCAAACTGAGAGACCATTTTGAAGGCTCAGGAAACCTTTGTAGGTGTTTTGAGTTGATTAGCTAATTGGCATGTCACCATATTCTAATTTGCTGAGATAGTGAAGTGGTGGGTTTTTGTTAAATGTGAGCCAAATCATCACAAATTCAATGCACACGGACTGAAATAGTTTCAGTCTTTGGTTCTTTTCATTATATTATTATATTATATTAATACACAAGTTTCACAATTTGAGTTGAATTACTGAAATAAATGAACTTGTCCATGACATTCATTTTATTGAAATTCACCTGTATGATAAAGGTGTATCGATGCGCATTCCCCACCAGTCCTGTGTAAACTACAGCCACAATATATTAATATCGTGAGATGGCGGACCGCGAGAGAACAGGAGAAGAATCGGAGAGCCTGCACACTGTAATGTTTTATGAACATTATATATTTCATATATAATATTACATTTTTAAATGTTTGAAAGTGTTCCGTGTTCCTTGGGGTCATTTTGTATCGTTTACATCATGTACAGTGGCTGAAATTAGGGGTGCTCTAAATGATCGGTCGATAATCGCTTTAAGATGTTTGACCGCCGGTCTCTAAAAAGGCAGATCTCATTAACCGATCTAAAGCTGATGACGCGCCTGCTGTGAGAACTTCAAATGATCAATATAATTAATATTAATATTTTAAATAATTTACAAAGTATTGTTTAGTATTTTTTTTTTAAATAGTAGAGCACTATTTTAGTTTCCGTTCAGTATCTATTTTATAAAAACGATCGGTTAATTAATTGGCATCGGCCAGTGTGGTCCAACCAACGGTAAAATCTAATATCGGTCGACCTCTAATTCTGTTCATTCATTCCTACACTGACCTGGCTTGATCTTCATGACTACAGGTTTCCTGTGCTTGTCTCGCATCTGTTTGATGTCGAGGAGTTCATGCGGGTTGCCGTTGTGCCGAGGCCAGGTGTACACAAAAACACGGGAGCCGCTGCTGCCACAGTCCACTACCAGCCCGTAGTTCAGGTTGGGGTTATTGGTGTCCGTGGCCTCCATATCCGGCACCCGACCCAAACGTCTAGTGGAGACACATCAATCAGGATGATTAGATTCGCTGAGATGTGTAACAGAAATAGCAGAACTGATAAGAACTGATAGGTGTTTTACGTGTGGATGTGTCTGTCCTCTCTTAACCAGCTGTACTGGCCCTTCCCTGTGACCAGCAGGAGGTACAGCAGCCCCATCACACCAGCCAACAGACCCAGCAGCAGCAGCTGCCTGAAGGAAGGCAACAGGAACCGCGGCAGAACCACCGGAGACAGGCTGAAGTGCCAGGATGCTGGAAACAGGCAGGAAATGCTAATCCTGTCAAGAAAAAAAAAAAAAAAAAGATGAGAAATTTATCACTATGGTTACTGGATCCTCTTAGCTTGGCTAAAAATGGAAAAGATGTTCACTAGAAAAAACTATTTTTGGTGCTTGTCCAATTTTATTTATTAAAATGAGCTAAAAGCAACACAGTTGCAAAGAACTACTTAATTTAATTGCATTTAATGTTCAATTATGTTGAACATTTATAAGAGTTCCACATTTTTGTGGTTGCCACTGAAAAGCAGAGCTTGTGGTTAGGTTGTAGAATGGTTACATGTTGAATATCCTGTTTTAGCTTCATCCAATGAACACAGTGCAGTGGCAAGTAGTGATTAAGTAGTGTCTAAATAAATACATTTCCTGTTAAAGTTTGCCTTCAAATTTGAATTAAAAAGTATTATGTTTATTTCAATTGACTTTTCTTTGGATTTTATGGAAGCCTTTTATTACCACAGAATAATAAATAAATAAATAAATAAAATAGAATAAATGATTGCATTGCGAGATAAAAAAAAATCTGAATGGCAAGTTATAAACTCCCATGGAGGAAAAACACAGTATTCAGATATTTTTTTCACTTCAGACTTAGTTTATTTTAATTTACTTCAGTGGATTTATATTAAATAAAATCCTAATAAAATAATATATAAAAAATAAATAAAATAAATTGCATTGCAAGACATAAAATCAGAATTGCAAATTATAAACTCAGAACTGCTAAATATAAACTCGCCAAACAAATAAATCGGTAAATTCTAAGAAGAAATGACTCTGTTTCTATTAGAAATGTTCCTATATATTTTATTTCATTGCAGAAAAAAAACATTCAGATTTTTTTCCCCTCAGAATTCAGACTTATTTTAATAAACTTAAGTGGATTATTATGAAAGCCTATTAGTACCACAGAATAAATAAAAATAAATTATTAAATAATAATAAAAAAAAAATGCATTGCAAGATATAAACTCAGAACCGCCAAATATAAACGTACAATTTTAAGAGGAAAGGTCTCTATGTTTCTATTTTTCTGTTAGAAATGTTTCCACTTTTTTTCCCACCATGAAAACTATTTTCAGATGTTTTTTTTAGACTTCAGACTTGTTAATTTTAATTTACTTTAGAGCATTTTTATGGAAGTCTATTACTAAAACAGAATAATAATAAAAAAAATTATTAAAAAAATTGCATTGAGAGATATAAAATCAGAATTGCAAGACATAAACTCAGAACTGCTAAATATAAACTCTTTCTAAACAATTCTAAGAATAAATGTCCCTATGTTTCTATTTTTCTATTACAAAAGTTTCTATCCAATCCATGGTGGAAAAATTCGCATTTTTTTTAAGACTTCAGAATTTTAATTAACTTCAGTGGGTTTTTATGGAAGCCTATTACTACCACAGAATTAGAAATGTTTCTATATTGTTTGGAGACTTTTTTAAAGTCTTTTTTTCTTAGAATTTGAGAGGGGGGAAAAAAGTCTGAATTGTGAGATTTATAAAAAATTCTATATTTTTTCTGCCTTTTTTCTTAGAATTGCAAGGAAAAAAGCTTGAATTGTGAGATAAACTTTTTCAGTTACCATTTCGTAATCCATGGTGGTAATAAGCTTCCACAGATTTGACTTCCATGTGAAAAATGTATTTGAAAAATCAGAGTGTAAAAACTTACAAAAGAAAAGAGTACATTTTAAGTTTACAACTAGTCTGCACCAACAAATCATTCACAATAAGACTAGGATAGTACATTTAGAAAGCAAAAAGCATCTATTCTTATTTCATGCTGGCTTTCAAGGTTGTCAACAAGAAGACACAAAATAAATAAATAATTCAGAAAAAAGGTTAAAGGGATAGGGATACAAATTCTGTCATTAATTACTCATCCTCATGTTGTTCAAAACCCATAAGATCTTTGTTCATCTTCAGAACACAAATTCATTTATTTTTGACGTAATCTAATATCTTTCTGTCCCTCCACAGACAGCAAGAGTCTTTCAATATTCCTTCCTTCCATATTCAAGGCACAGAAAGGTAGTAAAGACATTGATAAAATAATCCACGCGATAGTGGTTCAACCATAATTTTAAGTAATTATGGGAATATTTTTTGTGCGCAGAAACAACTTTATTCAACAATTCTTCTGCTCTGTGTGTGTGTTCCTCTGCACATAAACAAGGCGCAACGTATATGTGTTCTACTCTAGTTAAAGGGATAGTTCATCCAAAAATGAAAATTTGATGTTTATCTGCTTACCCCCAGGGCATCCAAGATGTAGGTGACTTTGTTTCTTGCGGCAGACTTTTCTTGTAACTTAAGTAAAGTATTCTTGTAACTTCATAAATTTGTGGTTGAACCTCTGAAGTTACATGGACTACTTTAACGATTTCTTTACTACGTTTCTGTGCCTTGACCATGATAGGACCCTTGCTGTCTACAAAGGGACAGAGAGCTCTCAGATTTCACCATAAAATATCTTAATTTGTGTTCTGAAGATGAACAAAGGACTTACAGGTTCGTAACGAAAGAGGGGGGAGTAATTAATAACAGCATTTTCATTTTTGCTTGAACTATCCCTTTAAGAATTTATTTCCACATTTTTATCACATTTCACATCAACTTTTATTCATTTGAGAAAACCACTTTACTCAAATCACATCAGTTTTGTACTTGCCTTCCCATTGCTGGAGTGGATGAACAGGTGATGTGGACGAATCAAACTTTTACTGGCAGCTTCTTCTCTGTACAGGTGTGTTCCTCCATGACGTCATATTTCAGGACATCTTCATCAGCATCAGGGTCTTACACACGTGTGCAGGTGAGCTAAGGAGACGTGGCATGTCCTGACATGAGGAAGTGAAAAAACCGCTCGTCATACAACCACTTATCTTCACGTTCACATGTCTATCTAAGACCACAATTAAAGACTTACGACCTAGTTAGTTGCCTACATAGACAGCATACATAAGGGCGTTCGAAAGCACCTATGAATTCCATAAAATACAATTCGAAGACCACCTGAATGTTGTCTAGTTAGGCAGCTCACTACATTTTGAAACGTAACCACAATAAACGTCTGAGCATGAAAAACAACCACAGTTAACGTCTTATCAGGCCGAGAACAGTTTCGATGATAAACGGAGTCCCATTTGATAGTTAAAAGTAGGTCTGTAAGGTTTTAGAGAGATAGACTAGACTCTTGAAATGCTGTCAGATGTGTTTATCCTCTGGCTGGGTGAATATCTGTATGAACGCAGGAATATGTTCTCACCGTTCGGCTACATCTGGGACGTATGGGTCAATAATACAGCCATCCTCTGAGATTTATGAATTCAGCGGTTCTATGATTGAAATCCTCTCGGTGAACACAAAAAGATGGCACTTGAATTCCCCTAGCAGTGGTGAACGTTTAAATGTGATCGAGAAAAGCCGCTAATTCCCGGTAGTTACCGAGCAACAGTTCACTTCAGTGGTAAAAACGGTCAGTGCGCATGCGTGTCAGTTCCGGAAACTCGTGTCTGCGTGTCCACTGCTGCTGCTCTGACGTCATCTTGCGTTTCCAATTCGTCACTTGTAAACATTGGAAGGTAATTTTGCAATCACATTCTCTTAAAAAACATAAAATATATATTTTATAAAGAAAATAGGATTGATGTACACTACTGTTCAAACGGTTGGAGCGGGTAACGTTTTGTAAATAAATTAATGCATTTATTCAGACATTTTTAATGTTACGATTACGAAAGATGTTTGTTTCAAACAAATGCAGTTTTTAAAAACTTTTTAGTCATAATATAGTCTTCAAAAAAAGCATATAATAAATTTCGACATGTTTCTTGAACAGCAAATAAGCATATTAAAATGATTTCTGAAGGATCATGTGACACTTTTGACTGGAGTAATGATGCTGAAATAATAAAAATATAATAATAAATCACATTTTGATTTATTTTAAACTGTAATAATAATTCACAATATTATTATTTTACTATATTTATTATTTTTACAAATGTGACCCTGGGGTCCGTTCTTCCCTCGCTAACTAAGTTAGCTGGATTTGATTGTTGACGATTTGGCATGATCTTGGATTGTTTGGTTCTTCGAAGCTCATCCTGGACTTGCTGTCATAGCAACAGCTGCGCAAGCTTAAACCTGCTCTGGAGGTTTATCATGTAAACAGGATTTAGGCTGCGCTCCTGGCGGGTTATGATTGGTTGAAATGGCGAGGTCCCATCTGATTGGTTAAAGAGCACGACTGACGCGGACTGACTCACGTGGGAAAAGAAAAGTATCTTGCAAGAAAGTGTATATATATATATATATATATATATATATATATATATATATATATATATATATATATATATATATATATATACAGTAGTCAACATTTGAAGTGGATCAAAAAAAGTTCATCAGAGTTGTCCTAAGACAAGAATGGGTATTGTTTTGG
>NC_133375.1:3863768-3897294 GCF_049309525.1 Garra rufa | reverse complement strand
AGTTGCATATGAGTCTCTCAGTTGTCCTCAGTGTGAAAAGATGGATCTCAAAATCAATTCAAATACACAAAAATGCTGGAAAACGAAAGAACCAAGAACAGCAGGCAGTTTAACTGTTCAGGAAAACAAGGGACTCTAAACCACTAAACCAAAAAAAAAAAAACCAGATGTGGATCATTCAGGTAACAACACAGTATTAAGAATCAAGTGTATGTACACATTGAAAATGACCTAATATTTTCAAATTCAACTATTTTCCTGTATGTAAACATCTTTTATGTGAAATATCTTATTCAGGTCAGTACTAAATAAACAAAAACATGCATTTTGTATGACCCCTCTTATTTTGGTAAAATAATTAACATATTGCAGATTCTGAAAGGGGGATGTAAACTTTTGACTTCAACTGTTCACTTGCAAGAGGTAAATCCTCAAGGCTTTATTTAGACGGAAATCTACTGGTATTATTGTATCAGTACTAAAATGACTATAAAATATGTACGGAAAAAAAAGAATTTTCAAGTATGAGCAATAATATCAGTGATGCTTGCCTTATCAAACACTATTAACTAGTGGCATTTCAGAAATAACTTTATATAAAGGAACCTGTGTCAGAGACTGTAAGTCGACTTAGTTCTCTGTCCAGCTCCTCATCTGTAATGCCTAGACTGAAATCAGGCACGGAGGGCAGAGACTGGACAAAATCTGCATCTGGGATACCCGCTTTCTTTGGAGGAGAAAAGGGATGTGTCGGAACCGCTGGGAGCACGTTGTTATCTGGGATGGTTTTCTCCAATAATGACTTCAGCTCCTCCTCCAACTCCTCTGAATCCTCACCTATGAGAGCATAAAGCATTAGTTGTATGGTAAAGTCTTGATCCAGCTTAGCTGTGGAACAGTTATTGTCATGCATTAATGAACAGTAGAAGCCTGAAAGGCAGAAATACCAATCATAGCAAACCACTTACACCCATTACTCCACACCCATGAAAAGTTCTCAAGGTTCAAAGACATTGCTGATACACAGAATACATCTAGGAAATGCATATAGTCTAAAAAAATACATATAGGGAAAAAAAAACAAAGTTAAACTTATACCAGAATCCAGCGTCCCACTGGCAAGAGTCTGGTTGATTTCATCCTGAGTGTCGCATAACTGTGCAAAAAGCATAAATGAAACAGAAAATAAAGACATTATTTTTTTAAAAGAAGTAATTATATTATAAATAATATTGTTTCTGATGAATCACCTCCTGTATCTGATCAACCAGATTCTCTGCTCGCTCCACAGTCACACCCTTCAGGGAGATTCTCAAAGCCGCCACACCTGCCTGGTATGCCTGCATCACCTGTTCACACATATGAAAACAGTTTATTAAGCAATGTGTAATGTATTTGCTTCAGTGTACTATTTACATTTTAGTTAAAATATATCATGTTAGGTGCTTGCAAAACAATTTTGAATGCTTCAGAACTGTCAGTTCAAGTGAATATGAGATTTAAAACATTAAAATAATAATGACACTGAAGTAGTGGCATTATTGCAGAAGGCAACCAGGGCAGAGACATGGTTTTGTTGGTTGGATTTTGAGATGTGAACTAAATGACTGAAGAAATATACACAAATCATCAGAGAGAAGTTCACTGGAAGTTTCAGATAAAGTGACAGCTTATTGTGATTATGTCATCTGTCGAACCCCAGAAAGACAAAAACACCATAAAAGTGCATATGATTAGTGAACGTAATTCTAAGGAGGAAGAATAGCAAATTAAATTTCAGTCAAAGCTTTTGTATGACTTGATTTGAAAGAGGAATATGCTTTTTCATGTTTAAAAAAGGGGAGAAAAAAAACAGCAGATATGAAGATGTGTGAATAATGACTGAATTAGAATAATAACAAGGTTTCGTGAACCTTTGAGCGTTTGTGAGTTGTATAATAATAATTATAACTATTAAACTAATGATTAAGTTATACAAATGTAAAATTAAAATAAATCTAAATAAAACACTAAAAATACATTTTAAATGTCATTATATAATGAATTTGCTCAAAATTTATAATCACGATTATTAATCACAGTTATTGTCATTTGAGGAATTTCTTTTTTCATTTAACATTTTCACATTTTGCGTTTCTCTTATGAAGCGGACATCAACTTCTATGCATAGTTTCTTTTACCTCATGTAGTTTCCTGATAAATTATATTTAGCCTATATAATAAACACACACTCTACATTATCCACCTTATTTTTCAATGTCGAAGTAAGTTATTGTTATTGTTTTCTGGTAATGTGTGAGACTTCTGGTTCATAAGCCACCGTAGGGAAATAGCGAGAAAAATAACAACGCGCAGTAAACGGTAAAACTGTTTGCACTACAAACCATTGTGTTCATAATTAAGATAATAGATTACAATAATATAATAAGACACACCAGTTTGCAATATCAAGCAGCAAAACAAGCTGTTATGTACAGCTAAAAGTAGCTGGATGCAGATGAGACCAGAAGCCAGACACATTAAATTTACAAATGGCCACGTCAGCTCTTATGGGAAAAATACGGTGGATAAAAACTGGTAAAACAAGACGCTTCTCTCAAAAGCTAAACATGTGAAATTGTTTGATATTGACCCATTGAATCCAAATTATATTAGTGTTTTTTGTCAATAATTACTGTATTTTGTCACAGAGTTTGCATAAGTGGATTTATTCACCAAACCACCGCAATCGTAAACAATATAGTTCGAGATATAGGTTTATTTAGTTCATTAATGAGAAGGTTTAAAGGCAGATTTAGTCACTGCATACAGCACAAACAGCTGTGTAAGGGAACACAGACTAACTGGATTGCACTTTTAGAGATTGCTGAATTCCAACGTACGTTTGCTGGTGTTTTCAAACATCAGTGCTTTTTCCGCAGTGTAAGAGAGCATGTGCAAATGGTTGCCAGATTGTGGAGATTAAGTAAAACAGTGTCTCTTTACGGCCTTGTCCACACTAATACGTTTTCATTTAAAGCAGGGGTCCCCCAACTTTTTTCTAAAAGGGCCACATAATTTTCTTTTCTTTGATGGGGGGCCGGGTTGGTTTACAAAAGAAAATTCCATGGGCCGGACTGACTAGTAGTAGTATTATTATTTTATTATGATTTTACCTGTATTTGTACTATGCTAGAATAGTTTATTTTGTTATGCACCACACAGACAAATGATCATTTCTTTTCAAAAGATATACAGGAGCATCTCATTAAATTAGAAAGTTCATATATTATCAAATTGTGTAAATAAATTTAATGCACACAGAGTGAAGTACTCTAAGTAGTAAGTCTTTGGTACTTTTAATTGTGATTTGGCTCACATTTAACAAAAACCCACCAATTCACAATCTCAACAAATAAGAATATGGTGACATGCTAATCAGCTAATCAACTCAAAACGCCTGCAATGTTTTCCTGAGTCGTCAAAATGGTCTCTCAGTTTGGTTCATTAGGCTACACAATCATGGGAAAGACTGCTGACCTGACAGTTGTCCAGAAGACAAGCATTGACCCCCTTCACAAGGAGGGTAAGCCACAAACATTCATTGCCAAAGAAGCTGGCTGTTCACAGAGTGCTGTATCCAAGCATGTTAACAGAAAGTTGAGTGGAAGGAAAAATGTAGAAGAAAAAGATGCACAACCAACTGAGAGAACTGCAGCCTTGAGAGGCTTGTAAAGCAAAATCGACTCAAGAAACCACTGTGTTTTTTAAATCACACGTCAAACTCTGCCTTCAGCCTTTTCAGCGCTTCCACAGACTTTTCAACTGGGAATGGGGCCACTGGTTTCTCAGCTGAAAAACTTTGGATAACTGGGAGAGAAGTGAAGTCTTGCTTTTGCACTTGTCCCACAAGCAGTGCTAGTTTCACCTCAAATGCTATTGAGTCATTTTGTCATCGCTCTGAATTTTCTAGCTGGCTCGCGCATCACCTGTTCGAACGCGATAACACATTATGTTGAATGTACCATTTTGCTGGTGAATTTAACAAATAATTAGGCTGTGATAATAATAAAAAAAATAAACTAAGAAATTTTAGTTTGAAAGCCAACCTTTATTATCAAATACCGATATAAGTAAAACATATATTAAAAATTTTTCATTTTCATTTTTCATTTTCAAAATATGTCGCTGGCATTGTTCAGAGGGCCGGTCCAAATGTGGGGGCGGGCCGCATTCGGCCCCAGGGCCTTAGTTTGGGGACCCCTGATTTAAAGCAACACTAAGTAACTTTTCCCTCAACGCTCCCTCTACAGGTTGGAAGCGGAATTGTCAACACTAAAGAGTTGTTTTTACCTTAAAATAATGTTTCCGAACTCGTGTCAGTGGTTCATCAACTCATAACAGGGTGAAACGGCACTTTCTTATTCGCTTTGCGACCCTCTATCGGCCATAACAGCACTGTGTAAGTTTGGGTCGTCGGGTCGCGGTTTTGTAGTTCAAATGAGACTACAAATGCGACTTGCTTTACGGCAGGCTTCACAAACGGTTTTCATACTTTTATAAAGTCATACAACATACTCTACCTTGTCACTGGACATCTTTATTTCCAAAGCCGGTCCTGGATAGCCTCCAAACAAATAACGTGCATGTGACGCGACGGTAGGCTAAATTATTTACGGCAGCGGTAATGGACAATTCCGCTTCCAACCAGTAGAGGGAGCGTTGAGGGAAAAGTTACTTAGTGTTGCTTTAAAATGCATATTTTTCTCTCTGTTTTGGCCTTCCATCCACACTAAGACAGCGTTTTGTTTGTCAAGGAAAACTGAGCTTTTTGAAAACACTCTGCAAAAACGGCCTTTTCGCTTTGTAGTGTGGACTGTAAAAACAGGCTTTTGAAAACGATGACGCATGTTTAGTCATGTGACACATATTGTACCAATAAATATACTATATTGCCAAAAGTATCGGGAAACCCCCTTTTAATGAACAGGTTTGACTATTTTAGTAATTTCCATGAGTACAAATCTTAGGCCCGGTTTCACAGACAGGGTTTTGACTAAGCCAAGATTAGGCCAAAGTTCAATTAGGACATTTAAGCAATTTTCATAAATGTGATTAGAATAAAAACATTACTGGTGTGCATCTTGAGACAAAACAAAGGCACTAATATATTTTAGGATCAATCAGTGCAATTTTATTTTAGTTGAAACAACTCAGATTTACATTTTAGTCTAGGACTAGGCTTAAGCCTTGTCTGTGAAACCGGGGGTTAATGTTTAAGCAAATAATGATATTCTAGGGAATTGTGTGCTTCTAATTTTATAGCAACAGTTTGGATAGGACCCTTTTCTGTTCTAACATGTCAATGCCTCTGTGCATAAGGCAATGTTCACAGAGAAATTATTGATTCAGTCAGTGTGAAAGAACTTGACTGGTCTGCAGAAAGCCAAGTCCTAATCCCAGCTGAACTCCTCTGGTGTGACTTTAAATGCAGACCTTTAGCTAAAAACTCATCACCAAACACAAATGACTTGTACATAAGGGTAGTCATTTTAGACAAATACAAAACTGTTGCAACAAAGACGGAAATACAATTTTTAAATGCAGTAAGTATGTTTCCAAATTTGTTGCCACAGTTTTGGAAGTGCCTTTTCTGTTCTAAAGAGGGGAGTGTCCCAATACTTTTGTCCCATGTAGTGTATGTACTAATCATTAATGTTTGATGATGGGTTTTTGGCTCCAGAGGTGTTCAGCTGAGATTAGGACTTTGCTTTCTGCAGACCAGTCAAATTCTTCCACACTGACTGAATCAGTCATTTCTCTATGAACCTTGCCTTATGCACAGAGTTAGAACAGAAAAGAGTCCTGTCCAAACTGTTCCTGTAAAATTAGAAGCACACAATTCCCTAGAATATCATTATAGGCTTAAACTTTAAGATTTGTTCTCATGGAAATGTCTAAAGTAGTCAAACCTGTTCATTACAAGGGGGTGTCCCAATACTTTTGGCAATATAGTGTATCTATGTTTATACCAGTAATTGTGCTTGTTATGTGCCATTCACTTTCACACTGCTGCTAAATATATTTACTTTGGACACTTTTCATATTACAGTCCTAAAAAGATGACAGAAAATCTTGTCACAATTGCCATTACCGAAATTGAGATTTCCATAAATAAAATGATCCTACTAGAAGAATTGCGTGAAAACATATGTCTTATCCATCTGTATCATCTCATTAAGCTTTTATCAGGGTTCCCTCTCTAAGCCAAATGTCAAATTCCCTAACTTTTCCCTGACTTTAACTGATTAAAAAGCTTAATTTCCATGACCTATAATCTATGGATGCATCTATTTGCAAGCTTTATTTACTTGTTCACAGACGTTTTTAGTACAAAACACATATACACTATTTTTTTTCTTTTTGCTTTTACCTGTTAAATGCACTTTGATATTTTTCTGTACTATTTATACAGAAATTAATTTACCTTTTTTATGTTTTTATAACCATAACAATAGGCAAAATGCGTGAAACAACGCAATAAAACAAAATACGGTATAGAAAAATTACATTTTGATAAAAGGAAACAAAAAAATTTAATTAAAAACAAACAAAAATCCCTGATATTCCATGACTTGGACAAAATAAATATAACATTCCCTGACTGTTAATGTCTGGAATAGACCTTTTAAAATTCCATGATATTCCAGAAATTCCATGAACCATGGGATCCCTGTTTTATTAGTTTTTACACATGCGCAGTAAGGCAAATGTAATGTTTTCCGACATTTCAGTCAGGATGGGAAACTTTTGGAAAACATTTGAAAACGCTTACTCTGTTTTCAAATGTATCTGGATTAATGTAGATGTAGCCTAAAAGAAAAGCTCTGATTGGAGGATATAAACTCTTGACATCTGGCAACTTTTAAGCATGAATGCTAGTGGAGGCCTGTTACCGATGAAAAATAACAAAAAGTAGGGCTGCAACTAACGATTATTTTGATAATCGATTAGTTGGTCGATTATTTTTTTTGATTAATTGGCTTAAAAATCTATTTTTTTTATTTTATTGACGAAAATCACACTATGCCACATTCTGCCCAATGTCCTTCAAACAAATGTGCCAACCGAAAGCTATGAAAACGCAGTTATTAATTTATTAGATTAAATTTGTTAAGCACTGTATAAAGTGAACAAAGTTTATATCTCTACATTAAAAATGAAAAGAATAGCCTAATACAGATAATAAAGATGAATAAAAACAAACTCCGTGTTAACCAACAGATAAGAGGAATGTTCTGTAGGAACACGCGTTTACTTTGATCAAAGTCACGTTTACTGTCATTTCTTTATATAAAAGGCGGCTATGAAGCGTCTGATATTTATATATAAGATAATTACACGCTGTTATCCCTTTACAGTCCCTACTCTCCATAAATATGTGCACTACATGGCTTTTAAACATAAATTTAACATTCAACAACAGATATTTCAGCAAAATGAATGTTTTTGTGCTGAGTATTAATTGTCTCCCTCTCTGTGTTCCTGTCTGATGCTCATTCAGTACAGATTTAAAATTAACACAAACTGTCAGAATGGACTTTTATGCAAAAATGGAAATGCTCGTGTGAATTTGTGACATTTACAGACAAGGATATGACCGTAAACTGAAAGCTTTCATGCTGAGGATGCAAACAAATCTGTCAAAGCGCCTCACAGGGCAAGCCATTACGCTATTAGCTTAAAGTTTAAAATAAAGAATTCTCATGTTTTGGGTTTGAATCACGTAACTCTCCTGCAGCATCTCATTCTGTTTCCTCCACTATTTTTAAATGCATTTTGTCCATAGAAATGCGTCATTCAGTGCTGTAATTTGACACAACCCTCTGAAGTTGTATGTTCACTGTGGGCGGACCCAGTTAATCCATAATGAGAATTATTGTGGATAATTTTCATTATCGATAATAATAGATTTTTCCGATTAGTTGTTGCAACCCTAATAAAATGTAAATTTTCAGGATAAACAACCTGTGGGAAAATATTGCAGATCTTTATGTAATTATTTGAGAGTAACAATTGCAAACACAATTAAAATATTAATTGTGTGGTCATAATTTCATATGATCGTTAAACAACATCAGAGAACCATGAGCATATGAATGTGTTTTTAAATTACTGAAATATTGTCAGGGCGTACATCAAGTAAATATTTTAGGTCAAAGGGGTTCGCCAAAAAAAAGGGGAATTCCTGCTTTAAGCAGTGCACACTACATTAATTTCAGAAAAATGTGGACAAGAGAAAGCACAATAGAGTGCTGGCCTGTACGAGTGCGACGTGGCAAAGCGTGGGTGATGTCACTGGTGTTAGCCAACAGCATGTGTTGTCACTTACAGCAGACTGTCAGTGCATCTGTGTGTTTGCGTGTCTCACCAGGCGGTCGGTTTGGGAGTTTGCTATTCTGTCCAGGATGCCCTTCACTGTCTCGAGCTGAGCAAACAGACGATCTGCTTTCTTCTCCACCCGCTTGCTCCCACGTAAACACCTCAAGGCCTGTGACAGAAAAAGGTGGGAATCCAATAAAACTAATTTCTTGCTTATTACAATAGACCCAAAACACAAAGTGTGCTCATACCTGTGATTTCTTTCCTTCTTTAAGCAGTGACTTGGCCTGCTGCTTGCACCTGCACATTAGACAACATCTTTTAGCTGCAGCGCCATTGTAATTACACCTGACCGCAATAACATAAATACAATTTAGATAAACTGGCTCACTTTTCTGCTTCCTGTCCCAACGCCTCCACCCTCTCCTCCAGAAGCTTTTCACTGCGCTTGAGCTGATAGATGCCCAGGTCCACCTCGCTCACAGGAGACACACGACCCTGTCCTGCCTGACTAAATTTCACCAGCTATACATGGACAGATCAAAAGTTCAATTAGAACGGAGCAATCTGAAACCAAACAAGTGATTTTAACACATTTAAGACAAATGTTGGAACTTAAATGTATCAGATATTACCTACACATTATCATTCAAAACAGTTATTTTTGAAAGGAATCTCTTCTACTCACCAACACAGCCTTCATTTGATAAAACAAATCCAGTACACAAAATACAAAAACATTATTACAATTTAAAATAACTGCTTTCTATTTTAATATATTCTAAAATTAAAATTATACATGAATTTTTAGCAGCCATTACTCCAATTTTTGGTGTCACAAGATTCTTCTGAAATTATTCTAATATGCTGAATTGCTTCACAAGAAATACTTATTATTATGAATAATAAATTCGAAAACCATGTTTTTTTAAAATGGTTCTTTGATGAATAGAAAGTTAAAATAAACATCATTTATCTGAAATAGAAATCGTTTGTAACATTATACATGTCTTTACTATAGAAGCCCGTTTCTGCCAGAGAATAATAATAAAAATAAATATCTAAATATCTAAAATAATAACTAAATCTCACAATTATTGACTTTTGTCTAGCAATTATATTTTTTAGGAAAAAAGTCTGAATTAAGATTAACCTTTATTTTATTTTTACCTTTTTTATATAGAATTATTATACTCAGAATTCTTTAACTCTTTAACTTTTGATGATTCTAACTGACAACTAATAAAAACCCGAATTCAGTATCTCAGAAAATTATAATATTGTGAAAAGGTTCAGTACTGAAGACACCTGGTGCCACACTCTAAAAAGGTTAATTAACTCTAAACACCTGCAAAGGCCTTTAAATGGTCTCTCAGTCTAGTTCTGTAGGCTACACAATCATGGGGAAGACTGCTGATTTGACAGTTGTCCAAAAGACAACCATTGACACCTTGCACAAGGAGGGCAAGACACAAAAGGTCATTGCAAAAGAGGCTGGCTGTTCACAGAGCTCTGTGTCCAAGCACATTAATAGAGAGGCGAAGGGAAGGAAAAGATGTGGTAGAAAAAAAAGTGTACAAGCAATAGAGAGAATTGTGAAACAAAACCCATTCAAAAATGTGGGGGAGATTCACAAAGAGTGGACTGCAGCTGGAGTCAGTGCTTCAAGAACCACTACGCACAGACGTATGCAAGACATGGGTTTCAGCTGTCGCATTCCTTGTGTCAAGCCACTCTTAAACAACAGACAGCGTCAGAAGCGTCTCACCTGGGATAAAGACAAAAAGGCTGGACTGCTGCTGAGTGGTCCAAAGTTATGTTCTCTGGTGAAAGTAAATTTTGCATTTCCTTTGAAAATCAGGGTCCCAGAGTCTGGAGGAAGAGAGGAGAGGCACAGAATCCACGTTGCTTGAGGTTCAGTGTAAAGTTTCCACAGTCAGTGATGGTTTGGAGTGCCATGTCATCTGCTGGTGTTGGTCCACTGTGTTTTCTGAGGTCCAAGGTCAACGCAGCTGTATACCAAGACGTTTTAGAGCACTTCATGCTTCCTGCTGCTGACCAACTTTATGGAGATGCAGATTTCATTTTGCAACAGGACTTGGCACCTGCACACAGTGCCAAAGCTACCAGTACCTGGTTTAAGGACCATGGTATCCCTGTTCTTAATTGGCCAGCAAACTCGCCTGACCTTAACCCAAAAGAAAACCTTTGGGGTATTGTGAAGAGGAAGATGCGATATGCCAGACCCAACAATGCAGAAGAACTGAAGGCCACTAAGTATTGAGTGCTGTACAGGCTCATACTTTTCAGTTGGCCAAGATTTCTAAAAATACTTTCTTTGTATTGGTCTGAAGTAATATTCTAATTTTCTGGGATACTGAATTGGGGTTTTCATTAGTTATCAGTTATAATCATCAAAATTAAAATAAATAAACACTTGAAATATATCAGTCTGTGTGGAATGAATGTATACATTATACAAGTTTCACTTGAATGGAACTAGTGAAATAAATCAACTTTTTGAAGATATTCTAATTATATGACCAGCACCTGTGTGTGTGTGTGTGTGTGTGTGTGTGTAATCTGTATATAAGCAACATTTTGACTTTTTATCTCACAGCTGTTTTTGTGAGATATAAAAATGTAAATCTCACAATTAAGACTTTTTTCTAGAAATTCAGATTTTTTTATTCTGCATTGTGAGGAAAAATATAAAGATTTACCTTATTTTATTTGTACTTTTGCTTTTGTATTGTAATCTTTGTTGAATAAATAGCAGCATTTATTTGAAATAGAAATCTGTTGTAACATTATTGTAACATTATAATTGTCTTTATTATAGCAGCCTGTTTCTACCATGGAGTAATAATAAACAAGGAAATCTCACAATTATGACTTTTTCTGGCAATTAGTTTTTTTTTTTATTCAGTTTTGAAGAAATTTACCTTTACCTCAGAATTTACCTTTATTTTAACCTTTTTATTTTTTTATATATTATATATTTTATATACTCATAATTCTGAGAAAAAAAGGTTAGAATTCTAAGAATTTTTATTCTTGCAATTCTGAGTTTACATCTCACTGTTCTGTTAATATAAAAAAAGTAAATCTCACAATTACAATTTATTTTTTACTCTAAATTGTGAGAAACATTTTAAAGATTCACCTTTTTACTTTAATTTTTATTTTCTTTCGCAATTCAGAGTTTGCAGCTCACAAAAAAAGAAAAGGTGAGACAAAAACATTCTATACTTAATGCAAATGTAATGCATCTTCACTGAACAGAAATATTAATTTAATTAATTTATTTGTTTATTTTTTTAGAAATGAATGGTAGTGTAGTGAGGATTCACTAAAAAAGGTAAAACCTGCATTAATACCTACAACATTTTCAAAACCCATCAACTTTCTATTCCTAAAGTCTTTGTGGCTACATCAAGGTTAGCTTTTAGACACAAACACACCTTCTCGCCTTCGTGGAGTGAGACGGTGACGTGTTTCTCTCTCTGTAGCTGCAGCAGAGCCAGGCAGAGCGTGCTTTCATCCGAACAGATGTGAGAGGAGAGAGCACGCAGCTCTTGGAAAGACAGCAGAGAGTGCGTGGCTAAAGGAGAAGCCCGATATGCTGCCAAAAGTGCCACAGCCTTTTCCTGCAAGAGGAAAAACAGCTTGTACTCAGCTCTGACCGATAATTACCTGCACGTCATATAAATAATATACAGTGTTTGTTTGTTTTTTAATTACAAATTATTGCATCATATAATGTCTTATGGTGCGTTCACACCGGACGCGAATAAAGCGGCAAGCGTGAGTGATTTATGCTGCGTTCACACCGCACACTTTGTCTGCGTCAGGCAACGCTCCCAACGCATCTAGTTTGACGCATGTACGTTGAAGCTTGCAACGCTTGCTTTTTGGTGCATTCACACCGCACGCGTCAGGCAACGCTCTGTCCCTCACGGTGCGTTCACACTACAGCGTCAAATCCACGCTCAGTGCCGCTAGCAACGCTACAACGCCACTGCTTTGGGGAGTGTCTAATTTAGGGCTGAGCACACCTCTGAAAAACAATGTTCACACTCTATGTACGTTCCATTGTCTTATTTTAACGGCGGTTTGCAAAATAAACTGTAGCGTATACTAACAACATGCAAACTACATTTACTTTTGCTTGACTTTTTCAATAATGTGATTTCAGCTCAGTAATCCACCAGTTTCAGAAACACGCGTCATAATCTTGCCTTGCCTACTCTTCACAGCGATTGGTTGTCGCCGGCGTTTTGCGCTCGAAATTTGCATAAAGTTGAGGAATGCCCAACCTTTTGACGCTGTCAGCTGCTCTCAACGCTATCTCCGCGCCGCTTCCAATCCCAAAATGCACCACGCGACTGTTTACGCGCAACTTCCATGTGAATGAATTGAAAACGCTCGCTTCGCCCCGCTCGCTACGTGCCAGTGTGAACGCACCGTCAGACTCCTCCAACGCTTTTTGCACTCTTCCCCTGAATAAACCATGGCAAACTAGTAGGGACTGGACATTTTGGAATCTTCTCATGACCATGTTTCGCTAGCTAACGAAATGGAAAATAATTACGTTGAGAAAAGATTTGACCCGACATACCGATCTCTTCAGCAATCTTCATCCAAGCAAGTTCCTTTTCATTTCTAACTTTATACAACGAGGACGGATTGTACAATTCTCTGCGATTGCAGACGGCTACAATGAGCTATTTTCTTCCATTGTTGAAAATGTTATTTTTCTGCTCCCGCTTCATTCAAGATACGTGTGGTGACGTCGCTACAGTGAGACGCTCTGATTGGTTGACGCACTGCGTCAAGAGAGTCAAGTCCGTCAAAAGTTCAGCTAGCTGAACTTCTGCGTTGCTTGCGTTTGCTGCGTTGACGCTTGAAACGCAGTTAACGCATTGAAAAGTTGACGGATCCAACGCACCGCAGAGCCTCTGACGGACTCAACCATAGACTTTACATGTAATCTTGCCGCAACTGACGCTGACGTTTTGGGCGGTGTGAACGCACCATTACATGTTAAGTCAACGCAAAGACGCGAATAGTCATCCTGCGGCGCGAAACGCACGAATAGCGCGAATGAAGCGGCGCACATTGAGCATTTCAAGCGATTGCCGCGCAAAACGCGCAAGTTCAAAAATCTGAACTTTGGCGAAAATTCGCGCCGCGTTAACCAATCAGGAGCTTGCTCTAGTAGTGACGGAGGCAGAAATCCGAAACAACAATGGAGGACAAAATCACCGTTGCTGTCTGTGGTTACTCGGAGCTGTACCATACATCTTTGTACTTTTATAGCTTATAGATCTTGCTTGGAAGAAAGTGAGTGAAGGGGTCGGACAATCTGGTAAGTTTAAAAAAAATGCTCTTTACTCAATTTGACCTACATATATATACATATTGAGACTACAAGCAAGCTAAAGCTGGCAAATTGAGCTCATTCACCTATTTTACAACTACTTTCCCGCTGACTAGTGGCAGACGCCCCTCCCATGACATGAATTCGCGTCTGTTGTGAAGTAAATGTCACGCGCGAATGACGCGAATTTCACGGCGAATGAAGCGTGTAAACTCAAAATGTTCAAGCGTCCAACTACGCGCGAATAGCGCGATTTATTCGCGCAAGTCGCGTCTGGTGTGAACGCCCCATTAGTATTCGTTAGGTTAAAAAAATGTTCTATTGACCCCAGACATTTGAGCAGTAGGTATATAGGCTTGAAAAAAGCATTAATGAGTATTTATGCTGTTAATTTGTCACTTACTTTTACCAGGTCTATCACAACAAATGATTCCTCCAGTGGGACCCTCCCACTCCCCAGCAGAGCAGACAGAGTCCATTTTAAAGGTCGAACTAACAAGAGTCCAACACCCCACGACAACCAGCCTAAGTCTACGTTTGCAGCAAAGTCTGATTCCTTCTGCACCTTCCCGCTTCTAAAAGGACAATAAAACACATCCGAAATGGCATGCCATAAATCTATGTAATGATTAAACAATTTGATCAACGCGTCACTATATTTGAGATGACAGAGATTTACCTAATCATGCTTTGAAGTACAGTACTCAAGCCCAGAGGAACAGAGCCCTTCCTCCTGAAGCTCTCATTCAGCTCCTGCAGATTCACACACACCGATCCACGTCGCCTGCAGTGATCAATGATCAGAGGACTCCAGAAGTCTATCTTCCCATCCCAGTCTGTACAGTCAACATCTCGGTTCTCTTTAAAGGCAGAGAACAAGAAAGCCATTCGCTCGTCATCCTCCCAGTCCGAGGGGAAACACGCATCCCTCTTCTCCAATGAAACCGACATTGTGCTGTGAATGAAAGAATTTGCATGATTACTACAGCAGTTAAAAAGCAAATGTTACTTTTAATTTTAATTTTAAACAGAGTACTAATTATGGAAATAGTAATATACACTGAACTGTCAGGGTTCTGCCCTGACAGCCCTGTCTGGGTTGTCATTGTTTTATGTCTCCATGTTTGTCTTGTGCCTGAGCACATGGCTGTGTCTTTGTTTATGTTGGCCATGTGCTCCCCTTGTCCTGCCTCCTCGTTTTCTGTCACCACGCCCCCTTGTTTAGCCCTCATTGCCGGAGTGTCTTCACCTGTTTTCCTTATCTGGTCCTCGTTGGTCATGATTGTCTGCACCTGATCCTCATGTGTCCTGTTCCTTTATATTGTGCTGTCTTCTCTATTGTCACTGCTGGTTCGTTGCGTTTGCTCTCTGCGCACAAGCTTCTTTAAAAGTCTTCTCCTAGTTGTATTAATAGTATCTTCATTTTTTTTCCCTCCTTGTCAGTCTAGTTTTTCATTTAGTTCTTTTGTAGCATATTGGATTTTCTTTTGTTTGTTATTTGATCCCATCTTGTGACCGCCTTTATTTTGTTTTAGCTTTTTCAAGCTTTTAGTTTAGTTGTTTTATTTAGATTAGTCAGTCTAGTTTTTTGGGTTTTTGTTTCTAGCTTTTTGTTCTCTTTTCGGTTCTATTCTCTTGGTTTCTTTTCTTTTACTTTTGTTTTTACAGTTTTAGTTTTTTCCCTGTGTGTTCTTCTTGTGGTCTTGTTCAAAGTCTTTGTGTTTGTCCTGTTCAGTGTCTTGTCTTTTCCCTCTGGCGGCAGCTCTTTGGACCTGGCTTACTGGACTGGTGGCTACAGCTCTGGACCAGGCCCTATCTGTGATGCTCCATCTCCCTGACCCTGCTGCCCTGCCTTGCCTGGGTCCGTCTCTGCTGTCACCTGTCTCCCCTGTCATCTGTCCCGCCTCACAGTCAAGAACGTCCACGATCATCACCTCCCTGTTTGCACTCCTGTCCATTCAATAAATGTTCCATTTCCGCTCATTCTGCGTTTGGGTCTTTTTCTAGTGTTCTGCGGAGTCAGAATCGTGACAGAACGAACCAGCCACCCACTAGACCCAGCAGAATGAGTTTCAAGATCCTCCCACCCGCCACAGCAGAAGAGGCATTGGCGCTCCAGCAGGCAGTGGCGTCCCTTCGCCAGGAGGGCAGGGAACCACGGGCCTATTCCCAGTTCTTCTGGACCATGGCAAGGGGTCTGGGTTATGACGACACGGCCCTGAAGGAGGCCTTCAACCTTACCTTGGATGACCCCTTGCCACGATGGGAGATGGAGCAACTACTCATTCTGGACTTCTGGGGTTTCTCAAACTATTTACACCATCGCCAGGACTGGCAGATTCTCAACCCTCCTGAGGGGGAAAGCAGTTACCACCCTGACCTCCTTTCCCCTTCCAGGCAAATCCGTGATCATCATCTGACTCCCACAAGGCAACGGAGGGAAAGAAGAAGGAGGGCGGCCCGTGCTGCTGTCTCTGCCAGGGAATCCGCTCCAGTGTCGGCTCCAGCCCCTGAGTCCGCTCCAGTGTCGGCTCCAGCCCCTGAGTCCGCTCCAGTGTCGGCTCCAGCCCCTGAGTCCGCTCCAGTGTCGGCTCCAGCCCCTGAGTCCGCTCCAGTGTCGGCTCCAGCCCCTGAGTCCGCTCCAGTGTCGGCTCCAGCCCCTGAGCCCAGTCAGGACACTGCCACGCTTCCTGAGCCCAGTCAGGACACTGCCACGCTTCCTGAGCCCAGTCAGGACACTGCCACGCTTCCTGAGCCCAGTCAGGACACTGCCACGCTTCCTGAGCCCAGTCAGGACACTGCCACGCTTCCTGAGCCCAGTCAGGACACTGCCACGCTTCCTGAGCCCAGTCAGGACACTGCCACGCTTCCTGAGCCCAGTCAGGACACTGCCACGCTTCCTGAGCCCAGTCAGGACACTGCCACGCTTCCTGAGCCCAGTCAGGACACTGCCACGCTTCCTGAGCCCAGTCAGGACACTGCCACGCTTCCAGAGCCCAGTCAGAACACTGCCACGCTTCCTGAGCCCAGTCAGAACACTGCCACGCTTCCCGAGGCAGGTCAGGACACTGCTACGCTTCCCGAGGCAGGTCAGGATGCAGCCTCTCCTCCTGAGCACAGTCAGGTCACAGCTGTTCCTTCGGGGTCAGGTCGCATCTCACCCGAGCGTCCTGAGTCGGCTCCCAAGAGGGCCACCGATCCTGAGTCCCCGGCCAAGATGGCAGCCAATCCCGAATCACCGGCCAAAGAGGCCGCTGTTCCCGAGTGCCCGGCCAGGATGGCCGTTGATCCTGTATCCCCGGCCAAGATGGCCGTTAATTCTGAGCCCCAGGCCAAAGAGGCCACCGTTCCCGTGTTCCCGGCCAGGATGGCCATTGATCCTGTATCCCCGGCCAAGAAGGCCGCCGATCCCGAGTCCCCGGCCAGGATGGCCGTTGACCCTGTATCCCCGGCCAGGATGGCCGTTGATCCTGTATCCCCGGCCAAGATGGCCGTTAATTCTGAGCCCCAGGCCAAAGAGGCCGCCGTTCCCGTGTTCCCGGCCAGGATGGCCGTTGATCCTGTATCCCCGGCCAAGTTGGCCGTTAATTCTGAGCCCCAGGCCAAAGAGGCCGCCGTTCCCGTGTTCCCGGCCAGGATGGCCGTTGATCCTGTATCCCCGGCCAAGATGGCCGTTAATTCTGAGCCCCAGGCCAAAGAGGCCGCCGTTCCCGTGTTCCCGGCCAGGATGGCCGTTGATCCTGTATCCCCGGCCAAAAAGGCCGCCGATCCCGAGTCCCCGGCCAGGATGGCCGTCAATCCCGAGTCCCCGGCCAGGATGGCCGTCAATCCCGAGTCCCCGGCCAAGATGGCCGCCAACTCTGAGCCCCCGGCCAAAGAGGCCGCCGTTCCCGAGTTCCCGGCCAGGATGGCCGTTGATCCTGTATCCCCGGCCAAGAAGGCCGCCGTTCCCGAGTTCCCGGCCAAGAAGGCCGTCAATCCCGAATCCCCGGCCAAGATGGCCGTCAACCCTGAGTCCCCGGCCGAGATGGCCGCCAACTCTGTGTCCCCGGCCGTGAAGGCCGCCGTTCCCGAGTTCCCGGCCAAGAAGGCCGTCAATCCCGAATCCCCGGCCAAGATGGCCGTCAATCCCGAATCCCCGGCCAAGAGGGCCGCCGTTCCCGAGTCCCCGGCCAAGGAGGCCGCCAATCCCGAGTCCCCGGCCAAGGAGGCCGCCGGTCCCGCATTCCCGGCCAGGATGGCCATCAAGCAGGAGTTCCCGGATTCAGTCCCCAAGCCAAGTCACAGGCTCCCTCATGTTAAGGGCACCCAAAGTCCTAGAGGGTCTGCTGGTAATTTTCTTGGTCCTCCCATCCCACCCCCAGTGCTGCCCGGGTCGAGTGGGCTTCTGGGGTGGGTTCCCCCCTTCCCGACCCTAAACCACCCCCCTGGATTATTTCCCTCCCCCCCAGTGTTTCCCACCCATGTTGGATTCCCCAATTTAGCGCCCCACCTACCCTCCCAGTTGATACCCCCTTGGTCCTTGCCCTTTGTGGACGCCTGGAGGCGTCCGTTCGGGAGGGGGTACTGTCAGGGTTCTGCCCTGACAGCCCTGTCTGGGTTGTCATTGTTTTATGTCTCCATGTTTGTCTTGTGCCTGAGCACATGGCTGTGTCTTTGTTTATGTTGGCCATGTGCTCCCCTTGTCCTGCCTCCTCGTTTTCTGTCACCACGCCCCCTTGTTTAGCCCTCATTGCCGGAGTGTCTTCACCTGTTTTCCTTATCTGGTCCTCGTTGGTCATGATTGTCTGCACCTGATCCTCATGTGTCCTGTTCCTTTATATTGTGCTGTCTTCTCTATTGTCACTGCTGGTTCGTTGCGTTTGCTCTCTGCGCACAAGCTTCTTTAAAAGTCTTCTCCTAGTTGTATTAATAGTATCTTCATTTTTTTCCCTCCTTGTCAGTCTAGTTTTTCATTTAGTTCTTTTGTAGCATATTGGATTTTCTTTTGTTTGTTATTTGATCCCATCTTGTGACCGCCTTTATTTTGTTTTAGCTTTTTCAAGCTTTTAGTTTAGTTGTTTTATTTAGATTAGTCAGTCTAGTTTTTTGGGTTTTTGTTTCTAGCTTTTTGTTCTCTTTTCGGTTCTATTCTCTTGGTTTCTTTTCTTTTACTTTTGTTTTTACAGTTTTAGTTTTTTCCCTGTGTGTTCTTCTTGTGGTCTTGTTCAAAGTCTTTGTGTTTGTCCTGTTCAGTGTCTTGTCTTTTCCCTCTGGCGGCAGCTCTTTGGACCTGGCTTACTGGACTGGTGGCTACAGCTCTGGACCAGGCCCTATCTGTGATGCTCCATCTCCCTGACCCTGCTGCCCTGCCTTGCCTGGGTCCGTCTCTGCTGTCACCTGTCTCCCCTGTCATCTGTCCCGCCTCACAGTCAAGAACGTCCACGATCATCACCTCCCTGTTTGCACTCCTGTCCATTCAATAAATGTTCCATTTCCGCTCATTCTGCGTTTGGGTCTTTTTCTAGTGTTCTGCGGAGTCAGAATCGTGACACTGAACGTAATGTTTATTACAATTACATGAAATTGTATTATAGTTAAAACATTTTATTAAATGAAACTAGTTGAACTTAGGGGTGTAACGGTTCACGGGGATGTATTGAACCGTTTCGGTACGGCCTGTTCGGTTCGGTCCACTTGCGTACCGTTTCGGTATATTTTTTTCATTAAATAATGTAAATTTATTATTAGCGTGATATTAAGCGCAGCGGAACAATGTTCCTAGGCGAGTTTCCGCACGGACGCTATTGAGTGACGCACAGTAACACACGCACAGCTTTGCGCACAGTTAAGGTGCGTTCCGATCAACAGGGTCCCTACGCAGTGTTCACTGCTCCCTACTCCCTTAACTCGGTATATCCGTTGAAGTGGACTTCGCTGACAATAATCGCTCATTTGGAATGCCCTGGAACGTCATCAAAGCAAATTAACGGCAGGGTCACGCAGATTATGATTTAACATAAATAAATATTGTAATTTATTTTACTTTCAAATTTAAATACATATAAAATACATATAAACGTATGTATCTAAAAAAATATAGTCCAAATGTATATGTTTAGACCGTTAACACATATTTCACGCACTTTTTTTCCCCCACACACAACCTATATTTAACTATCCTGTGATAACATTAAATAAAACAAGAAAGAGATTCACCTCACCAGTTTTACTTTCATTCATAAAATACAATATGCAAATGTAACATGAACCGCTATAACCATTCATAAACACTCTAATTTGTATAATAATAACAACATTTATTGCAACCGCTTCATTTCAGAGCCTTAAAAAATAATGTAAAATATCACCCAAATGTGTGGCTTTTATTTATTTTATGCAAGAATTCTATTGTGTATTGGCAGCTTTTCAAAATAAAGATTTTGTAATTTCTTATTTTTTTGTACCGAAAATGAACCGAACCGAGCTCTCCCAAGAGCCGCTTTTCCACTATGCAAGACACTGTACCGAACCGAATACGATTTTAGCGTACCGTTACACCCCTAGTTGAACTTCAGAGTGCTTTTTTTTTATCTACTAAGTACTGTACTTTATAACATATTATTATACAGTATATGTTTACATCTTAAATATATTTGTAATTACACAATGTAATTGTTATAATGAAGTTGCAATACATACTATATCAGCTTTAAATGTTATTGAATACACTACCGTTTTTATGTTAGTCAACACATTACAATAAGTGTAATTGTTTAAAGAACAACAAAAATCATTAAAACAATGATTTAAATTCTACTGTAAAATAATTTTAATTTTACATTCTTACAAAGTGCACTTTTATTTAAAGTATACTTAAGTGTATTAAGAAAGTCATGAAAGTGTGCTGTCTTTTACATTTAAGTTCAAATAATTTGCTTTTTCAGTAATATTTTATTATCTGTACAGTTTTAATACAATTATTAAAGAAGAAGAAAAAAATGTTTTTTGACTATTTTTTTGTCAAAAGAATTTTTACATTTTTTCCTAGCAATTCTGAATTTACATCTCTTTTTTTACATCTTTTGTGAGATATTAAAAAAGTAAATCTTACAAATGTAACTTTTTTCTAGAAATTCAGATTTCTGATTTTTTTATAATATAAAGATATTACCTTTTTTTAAACTTTTTTTTTATTTATTTATGATGAATATACAGTTCAAATGAGCAGCATTTATCTGAAATAGAGTTCTTTTGTGACATTTTAAGTGTCTTTACTATGGAAGCCCGTTTCCACCACAGAATAAATAAAAATTAATTTATGATTATGATTTTTACCTGGAATTGTAAGGAAAAAACGCACAAGTTTAAGATTTCCCTTTATTTTATTTTTTACCTATATATATATATATATATATTCTGAATTCTGAGTTTAAATCTCACAGTTCTGTTTTTGTGAGATATATATATTATTTTTGATTAATATAAAGTTCAAATGAGCAGCATTGATCTGAAATATAATTATTTTGTAACATTATAAGTGTATTTACTATGGAAGACTGTTTCCACCACAAAATAATAACAATAATAAAAATAAATCTCACAAAACAAGCTAGAATTCAGTTTTTTTCTCGCAATTCTGAGTTCACATCTAAAAAATCTCAAGATTATGACCAATTTTGATCAAGATTTTGATTATGATCAAGATTTTTTTTTTACAAATGATGATTTTTTTTATTGTGAGGAAAAATGTAAAGATTTACTTTACTTATGTATTTCAAAGTATACTATATATTTTTAGTACACTACAAGTAAACATATAATACATTTAAGCACACATATTTTGCACAAGAGTGTCATGTAGCCGACAAATAATTAAGAGGTTTTATTATATTTTTATTATCATGTTGCTTGAATTTTAAGATGGTTCAAATGTAAATGAATGTTATGTAAAATTAGGTAAATGGGCGAATTAAGTTTAACAACCCAAATATTAAATTTCTCGAACATGAGCATAACATTATTATACATAACATTCATAAAATAATTAACTTAATTGTTAACCAACTCATTTTAAAAAAATGTTAAACTATAAAAGATGAAATTAGGACTACATTACAGAATTCACATTGTCCCTCAAGTGATCACGATCAGGTTTGCTGGCAGAGGAAACACTCAAAACCAAACAACTTAATACAATTAGCCTCACAAGACTGAAGATACTGTGTACAAATCTAGTGAGATGCACGGATGTGATGCCTGATATATGCTGTCTAGTTAGGAAGCTCATTAGATATCGAGAGACTGCCAAGAACTGATTCTCCAATCTTGGATGTGCTTTAAGATTAAAGCTCTCTGACCTCAGGTTCAAGCCGCTGGATGAAGTTCTTAGCTAAAATCTCCTCAGTATTTGTCGTGACATCCATCGGCGGAAATCCACATACTGCTTAAATCATCGGCGGTGGAGAGAGGGACGCGAAAGCTCCGTATTTACCGTTTAACTGTATGCTAAAGATGACAGCACCTCACCCGGAAGACAACAACACTGCTCTTTTCCCTCTGTCCGTCATGATAACAACCACTAACGACAACTTACTGCCACCCAGCGTTGGAAACTGCTGCAGTGAGTTCTTAAAATGTCATTAGCGATGGTTCAAGTAATTTTGATTACAATTTCGGCATAAATGATAACATTTATACAGTTCTGATTAAAATAATTCAGTACTAGATACAGCCTCATAAAATAAAAATAAAATTCATTTGCAAAATGTTTTTTAAAATAGTATTTTCTGTCCATCAATGCTGCATTTATTTGATTTGATACAGAAAAAAACTGTGATATTGTGAAATATAATTGCAATTTAAAATAGTGGTTTTCTATTTGAATAGCCTATACTTTAAAATGTAATTTATTCCTTTGATGCAAAGCTGAATTTTCAGCATCATTACTCCAGTCTTCAGTGATCCTTCAGAAATCATAATAAAATGCTGATTTATTATCAACATCGGAAACAGTTGCGCTAAGGTACCTGTGATACTTTTTTCAGGATTCTTTGATGAATAAAACGTTAGAAAAACAGTATTTATTTAAAACAGAAATCACCAAACAAACAATATTCAAAGTTTAGAGACAGCAATTTCTTTCTTTCTTTGAAAGAAATGAATGTTTTTATTAAGCAAGGATGTGTTAAATCAGCGATAGTTTGTGGCCCCCGCCTTAATATTAAAGTTTAATGTTATGCTGCGTTCCAGGCAGGTTTTTTAACTGGTAAATCACCACTTCAAACCATGACTCACGACTTTGTAGCGTTCCAGGCAAGTCACGCCAAACTGCCTGGGCACATTTATGAATTATTATTATTTTTATATTATTATTTATTTGAGTGCAACGTTATATTGTCCTAAGCTCTATTTTTCCACCGTGTGCCACTTGCATAAACACCTCACCCATTAGGGCTGACTTTGTTGTTTCAGGGGCTATGTTACGTCTGAACTCGTCAGTAGGAGACTGCGGTAAAGCCAGCCGCGGTTCAGAAAAACACGGTCAAGCCAGCCGCGATTGACTTTAAACGTGCGCGCATATTACAGTCATTACGGTAGTTTCAGAAACAGCCCAGAGAGAACGCGCTTGCAGAGCGCTTTTCATTTAGACGGCCAGGACTGAGAAATAATACTACAAAATACTCGTGAATTTTTACTTACTTATTTATTTGCATTTCTGCTTTAATATCCGTGTTATTTATTGGTGTCTTTGATGGTTCTTTTCTGATATGGGACAGTATTAGACTTTAGAGGGGTATATTGACCCCATTTCTAATAAGTAGAAAAAAACAATGATCATCTCTTATTCAGGACGTCCCATATTATATGCACACCTCATATGAAACCATTTTACTGTAGCATTTTTGAGATATGGGTCATTATTACACTTTAGAGGGGTTTATTGACCCCATTTCTAATAAGTAGAAAAAAACAATGATCGGTTCTCATTCAGGACGTCCCATACTATATACACACCTCATATGAAACCATTTTACTGTAGCATTTTTGAGATATGGGTCATTATTACACTTTAGAGGGGTGTATTGACCCCATTTCTAATAAGTAGAAAAAAACATTGATCAGTTCTCATTCAGGACGTCCCATACTATATGCACACCTCATATGAAACCATTTTACTGTACCATTTTTGAGATATGGGTCATTATTACACTTTAGAGGGGTATAAAAACCCATTTCTAATAAGTAGAAAAAAACAATGATCAGTTCTTATTCAGGACGTCCCATACTATATGCACACCTCATATGAAACCATTTTACTGTAGCATTTTTGAGATATGGGTCATTATTACACTTTAGAGGGGTTTATTGACCCCATTTCTAATAAGTAGAAAAAAACAATGATCAGTTCTCATTCAGGACGTCCCATACTATATACACACCTCATATGAAACCATTTTACTGTAGCATTTTTGAGATATGGGTCATTATTACACTTTAGAGGGGTGTATTGACCCCATTTCTAATAAGTAGAAAAAAACATTGATCAGTTCTCATTCAGGACGTCCCATACTATATGCACACCTCATATGAAACCATTTTACTGTACCATTTTTGAGATATGGGTCATTATTACACTTTAGAGGGGTATAAAAACCCATTTCTAATAAGTAGAAAAAAACAATGATCAGTTCTTATTCAGGACGTCCCATACTATATGCACACCTCATATGAAACCATTTTACTGTAGCATTTTTGAGATATGGGTCATTATTACACTTTAGAGGGGTTTATTGACCCCATTTCTAATAAGTAGAAAAAAACAATGATCAGTTCTCATTCAGGACGTCCCATACTATATACACACCTCATATGAAACCATTTTACTGTAGCATTTTTGAGATATGGGTCATTATTACACTTTAGAGGGGTGTATTGACCCCATTTCTAATAAGTAGAAAAAAACATTGATCAGTTCTCATTCAGGACGTCCCATACTATATGCACACCTCATATGAAACCATTTTACTGTACCATTTTTGAGATATGGGTCATTATTACACTTTAGAGGGGTATAAAAACCCATTTCTAATAAGTAGAAAAAAACAATGATCAGTTCTTATTCAGGACGTCCCATACTATATGCACACCTCATATGAAACCATTTTACTGTACCATTTTTGAGATATGGGTCATTATTACACTTTAGAGGGGTATAAAAAACCCATTTCTAATAAGTAGAAAAAAACAATGATCATTTCTCATTCAGGACGTCCCATACTATATGCACAGCTCATATGAAACCATTTTACTGTAGCATTTTTGAGATATGGGACATTATTACATTTTAACGGGGTTTATTGACCCCATTTCTAATAAGTAGAAAAAAACAATGATCATTTCTCATTCAGGACGTCCCATACTATATGCACACCTCATATGAAACCATTTTACTGTAGCATTTTTGAGATATGGGTCATTATTACACTTTAGAGGGGTATATTGACCCCATTTCTAATAAGTAGAAAAAAACAATGATCAGTTCTCATTCAGGACGTCCCATACTATATGCATACCTCATATGAAACCATTTTACTGTAGCATTTTTGAGATATGGGACATTATTACATTTTAACGGGGTTTATTGACCCCATTTCTAATAAGTAGAAAAAAACAATGATCAGTTCTCATTCAGGACGTCCCATACTATATGCACACCTCATATGAAACCATTTTACTGTAGCATTTTTGAGATATGGGTCATTATTACACTTTAGAGGGGTATATTGACCCCATTTCTAATAAGTAGAAAAAAACAATGATCAGTTCTCATTCAGGACGTCCCATACTATATGCATACCTCATATGAAACCATTTTACTGTAGCATTTTTGAGATATGGGTCATTATTACACTTTAGAGGGGTATAAAAAACCCATTTCTAATAAGTAGAAAAAAACAATGATCAGTTCTCATTCAGGACGTCCCATACTATATGCACAGCTCATATGAAACCATTTTACTGTAGCATTTTTGAGATATGGGACATTATTACATTTTAACGGGGTTTATTGACCCCATTTCTAATAAGTAGAAAAAAACAATGATCATTTCTCATTCAGGACGTCCCATACTATATGCACACCTCATATGAAACCATTTTACTGTAGCATTTTTGAGATATGGGTCACTATTACACTTTAGAGGGGTATATTGACCCCATTTCTAATAAGTAGAAAAAAACAATGATCAGTTCTTATTCAGGACGTCCCATATTATATGCACACCTCATATGAAACCATTTTACTGTACAATTTTTGAGATAAAGGACATTACTACACTTTACAGGATTATACTGACCCCATTTCAAATAAGTAGAAAAAAACAATGATCATCTCTTATTCAGGACGTCCCATATTATATGCACACCTCATATGAAACCATTTTACTGTAGCATTTTTGAGATATGGGTCATTATTACATTTTAGAGGGGTATATTGACCCCATTTCTAATAAGTAGAAAAAAACAATGATCATCTCTTATTCAGGATGTCCCATATTATATACACACCTCAAATGAAACCATTTTACTGTAGCATTTTTGAGATATAAGACATTATTACACTTTAGAGGGGTATATTGACCCCATTTCAAATAAGTAGAAAAAAACAATGATCATCTCTTATTCAGGACGTCCCATATTATATACACACCTCAAATGAAACCATTTTACTGTAGCATTTTTGAGATATAAGACATTATTACACTTTAGAGGGGTATATTGACCCCATTTCAAATAAGTAGAAAAAAACAATGATCATCTCTTATTCAGGATGTCCCATATTATATGCACACCTCATATGAAACCATTTTACTGTAGCATTTTTGAGATATGGGTCACTATTACACTTTAGAGGGGTATATTGACCCCATTTCTAATAAGTAGAAAAAAACAATGATCAGTTCTTATTCAGGACGTCCCATATTATATGCACACCTCATATGAAACCATTTTACCGTACCATTTTTGAGATAAAGGACATTATTACACTTTACAGGATTATACTGACCCCATTTCAAATAAGTAGAAAAAACAATGATCATCTCTTATTCAGGACGTCCCATACTATATACACACCTCATATGAAACCATTTTACTGTAGCATTTTTGAGATATGGGTCACTATTACACTTTAGAGGGGTATATTGACCCCATTTCTAATAAGTAGAAAAAAACAATGATCAGTTCTTATTCAGGACGTCCCATATTATATGCACACCTCAAATGAAACCATTTTACTGCAGCATTTCTGAAGGTCCCCAACCCTCTTAAGAGACGTGATGGCCAAGAAAAAGGCAGTCTTGATAGTGAGAAGGCGATCAGAGATCTCTTCCAAGGGTTCAAAGGGAGGCTTACACAAAGCCTCTAGCACCACAGCCAAATCCCACGTGGGGACGCGAGAGCGTACTGGAGGCCTCAACCTCAGCGCACCGCGGAGGAAATGTGTAACCAGGGGGTTTCTGCCCACTGAGGAGCCACCAAGAGGGGCGTGGTAAGCAGAAATGGCCGCCACATAGACCTTCAAGGTGGAGTGGGTCAACCCGGCGGAGAGACGGGCCTGTAAGAACTCCAGTACTGTACCAACTGGGCAGTTAACTGGGTCAAACTGGCGGTCTCCGCACCATGAAGTGAAGTGTCTCCACTTCAGGGCATACTGTTTCCTCGTGGAGGGAGCTCTGGACTGGAGGATGGTGTCAACAACCTCAGTTGGGAGACCGGAAGCTACGAGTTGTGCCCCCTCAGGGTCTACACCCATAGTTTCCATAGCTCCGGGCGGGGGTGAACGATGTCGCCTCCCGCCTGTGAGAGGAGATCCGTCCTGACAGGAATCTCCCAGAGGGAGCCATCTAGGAGGGAAATCAGGTCTGAGAACCAAACTCGACCTGGCCAGTACGGGCCAACTAAAAGAAGTCAAACCCCATCCCGGCGCACTCTCGCCAGAACTCCCGGGAGCAGAGCGATCAGGGAAAAAAGCGTACAGACGTAGCCTCGGCCATGTCTGTACCATGGCATCCAGCCTCAAGGGACCAGAGGGGACATTGCGCATTCTTGTGAGTTGCGAAGAGGTCCACCTAAGCCTGGCCAAAGATTCTCCAGATGTGCATCACCATCCATTCCCCGGGCCTCGGCCCCTGCCTCGAAAGGACGTCTGCTCCCACATTGAGATGCTCAGGGATGTAAACTGCTCTCAGCGAGAGGAGTTTCCCCGGGGACCACACAAGTATCTGGTGCGCCAGCTTGTACAAGAGGCGCGAACTCCTTGGTGGTTGATGTAAGAGACCACCGCTGTGTTGTCGGTGCGCACCAACACATGGTGATCTCTTAGGTCTGGGAGAAAGTGTCTCAGAGTCTGAAACACGGCCAACATCTCCAGGCAATTGATGTGCCAAGTGAGATGATGGCCCCTCCACAGACCACGGGCCGAGCGGCCACTCATGACCGTTCCCCAGCCAGTGAGGGATGCATCCATCGCAAGCGTGACACGGCGACAAGGAGCTTCCAACACCGGGCCCTGATTCAGAAACCAAAGTTTCCTCCACATGTCTAAGGCACGAAAGCATCATTGCGTGACCTTGATCATGCAAAGTCGGTTTCCCCTCGGGAAGAATCCCTTGGTTTTGAGCCACCACTGAAGGGGTCTCATGTACAGCAGGCCAAAAGGAATTATGTTGGACGCAGCTGCCATCAGACCCAGCAGTTTCTGGAACTGCTTTACAGTGAGTGACCAGCCTTCTGTTACTCTCGCGACTTCTGTGAGGATTGACTCGACACAAGCAGGAGACAAACGTGCCTGCATCGTGGAGGAATCCCACACCACGCCTAGATAAGTGGTTCTCTGTAATGGAGAAATCACACTCTTCTTGGCGTTTAGTCTTAACCCCAGCACTTTCATGTGTGACAGAACAACATCTCGATGTTAAACCGCCATCTGATCGGACTGGGCCAAAATCAGCCAGTCGTCGATGTAGTTGAGTATGCGGATGCCCTGGAGTCTCCGAGGAGCCAGAGCTGCATCCACACACTTCGTGAAAGTGCGGGGTGAGAGTGCAAGGCCGAAAGGAAGAACCCGATATTGGTATGCTTCGCCCCTGAAAGCAAACCTCAGGAACTTCCTGTGTTCGGGAAGGATGGAGTCGTGAAATGTCGGTACCGCTACAATGTCGGGCGGTGACTGAGAGGTATGCTCGCTGGGGACCGCTGTGCCCTGAAGCACCAGAGGTGGCAGGGTTGGCAAAGCGATCCCCTGGGGACACTGAGGAGAGACGGGCACCGTATGATGAGGTGTTAACCGCTCTTCCCCAGAGGGGACTGTCCCCATCGGCCTTCCATAATGGTCAGGGCTTTTTGGCCGAACTCTTCTTAGCCTGCAAGACCACCCTCAGATCAGTCTTGAGCTTAGAAGAGCCCGGCCTAGAGCGTCGATGTGGCCCGCGGTCCCTACCACTGGGGGGAGCACGCGAGGTGATGCTCTGCTTTTGGGCCTCCCTGTATGAGGAGCTAGTATGCCCTGAGCTGGAGCACGGCGAGGAAGGAACCGCTGAAACGCCGCGGCTTGTCGTCGCGCCTCCTGGTGTCTGTCAATGACTGTATCGACAGCGCCGCCGAACAGACCCGAAGGCACGAGCGGGGCGTCCATGAGGAAGACCCTGTCCTTTTCTTTGATGCTGGACAGGGTCAGCCACAGGTGCCTCTCTGCAGCCACTACAGCTGCCATAGACCTGCCGATGGCACGGGCCGTCTCCTTGGTGGCGCGGAGAGACAAATCAGCGGTTCTGCGGAGCTGGGCAATGTCATCAGGCCGAGCCCCCTCGCCTTCATCCAGCTTCTTGAGCAGGTCGGCCTGGTAAGCTTGCAACACACCCATAGTGTGGAGGCATGCACCAGCCTGACCTGCTGCTGCATACCCTGCTTATTTTCACCCTTCTTAGACATTTTGACAGACAGACAAACAATCACTCTCAAAAAGAACGTTGTGCAAACTGGCACGAAAAACGGAGAGTGACATGCACACAGAGCACTTGCTGAAGACAGAAAGCTGACGCTGTTCTATCCGGACGTGCTTTTAAGCTTCCTGGTCGGTGACGTCATCACGCCGGTGACGTCCCTCGATTCCATTGGACTGATTGCACACATGATTCAGAGCGTGGTCACGCTGGAGCAGTTCCCAAAGCGTTTCGACGCAGCGTCTGGTTCCCTTCAGGGAACTAGGGTTACATACGTAACCTGAGATGTTTTTTTTCTACTTATTAGAAATGGAGTCTACATACCCCGTTAAAATGTAATAATGTCCCATATCTCAAAAATGGTACAGTAAAATGGTTTCATTTGAGGTGTGCATATAGTATGGGACATCCTGAATAAGAACTGATCATTGTTTTTTTCTACTTATTAGAAATGGAGTCTTTATACCCCTCTAAAGTGTAATAATGTCCTATATCTCAAAAATGCTACAGTAAAATGGTTTCATATGAGGTGTGCATATAATATGGGACGTCCTGAATAAGAACTGATCATTGTTTTTTTCTACTTATTAGAAATGGGGTCAATATACCCTCTAAAATGTAATAATGACCCATATCTCAAAAATGCTGCAGTAAAATGGTTTCATATGAGGTGTGCATATAATATGGGACGTCCTGAATAAGAGATGATCATTGTTTTTTTCTACTTATTTGAAATGGGGTCAATATACCCCTCTAAAGTGTAATAATGTCTTATATCTCAAAAATCCTACAGTAAAATGGTTTCATTTGAGGTGTGTATATAATATGGGACGTCCTGAATAAGAGATGATCATTGTTTTTTTCTACTTATTTGAAATGGGGTCAATATACCTCTCTAAAGTGTAATAATGTCTTATATCTCAAAAATGCTACAGTAAAATGGTTTCATATGAGGTGTGTATATAGTATGGGACGTCCTGAATAAGAGATGATCATTGTTTTTTTCTACTTATTAGAAATGGAGTCAATATACCCCTCTAAAGTGTATTAATGTCTTATATCTCAAAAATGGTACAGTAAAATGGTTTCATATGAGGTGTGTATATAGTATGGGACGTCCTGAATAAGACATGATCATTGTTTTTTTCTACTTATTAGAAATGGGGTCAATATACCCCTCTAAAGTGTAATAATGACCCATATCTCAAAAATGCTACAGTAAAATGGTTTCATATGAGGTGTGCATATAGTATGGGACGTCCTGAATGAGAAATGATCATTGTTTTTTTCTACTTATTAGAAATGGGGTCAATAAACCCCGTTAAAATGTAATAATGTCCCATATCTCAAAAATGCTACAGTAAAATGGTTTCATATGAGCTGTGCATATAGTATGGGACGTCCTGAATGAGAACTGATCATTGTTTTTTTTCTACTTATTAGAAATGGGTTTTTTATACCCCTCTAAAGTGTAATAATGACCCATATCTCAAAAATGGTACAGTAAAATGGTTTCATATGAGGTGTGCATATAGTATGGGACGTCCTGAATAAGAACTGATCATTGTTTTTTTCTACTTATTAGAAATGGAGTCAATATACCCCTCTAAAGTGTAATAATGACCCATATCTCAAAAATGCTACAGTAAAATGGTTTCATATGAGCTGTGCATATAGTATGGGACGTCCTGAATGAGAACTGATCATTGTTTTTTTCTACTTATTAGAAATGGGTTTTTTATACCCCTCTAAAGTGTAATAATGACCCATATCTCAAAAATGGTACAGTAAAATGGTTTCATATGAGGTGTGCATATAGTATGGGACGTCCTGAATGAGAACTGATCATTGTTTTTTTCTACTTATTAGAAATGGGGTCAATAAACCCCTCTAAAGTGTAATAATGACCCATATCTCAAAAATGCTACAGTAAAATGGTTTCATATGAGGTGTGCATATAATATGGGACGTCCTGAATAAGAGATGATCATTGTTTTTTTCTACTTATTAGAAATGGGGTCAATATACCCCTCTAAAGTCTAATACTGTCCCATATCAGAAAAGAACCATCAAAGACACCAATAAATAACACGGATATTAAAGTAGAAATGCAAATAAATAAGTAAGTAAAAATTCACGAGTATTTTGTAGTATTATTTCTCAGTCCTGGCCGTCTAAATGAAAAGCGCTCTGCAAGCGCGTTCTCTCTGGGCTGTTTCTGAAACTACCGTAATGACTGTAATATGCGCGCACGTTTAAAGTCAATCGCGGCTGGCTTGACCGTGTTTTTCTGAACCGCGGCTGGCTTTACCGCAGTACTAGGAGTACATCGATCTAGTACGAGTTCACGAGTGGGAAGTCACGGGTTTGACTGCCGTTCCAGTGCACTTTCACTGGTAGAAGGTCGGAAAAACACGGGTTACGGGTTGTCTGGAACGCGGCATTACTGCGGCCCGCGAGTCCAATATGTATGGCACTTTACAGTGTTGTGTGCGGAGCTGAGCGAACCTACCAATCACGGTGGGGTATATGGCTCTTGGGGGCGGGACATCGGCCGGGCTTGATGCAAGCAGAGAAACATTTCTCAAAAAGTTACAGCAGCCATGGAGTGTTTTCTTCCATTCCTGACTGGCTGCCTCGTTTCTATTGGACACACGCAGACATTTGTCCCAGCGCGCTGCGTTCACAACACTTCAAAAAAAAAGTTTTTTAAGTTGCTGCCCAGCGGGACATTATACGACGTAGGCCTGTATACATTACGTATATAAATGTATATAAATATATATATAAATATTAGGGCTGCAACAACTACGACAACAACGAGAATTCATTATCGCTTAATCGGGTCTGCCCACAGTGCACGTACAACTTCAGAGGATCACGTTAAATTACAGCACTGAATGACGCATTTTTATAGACAAAATGCATCTAAAAATAGTGGAGGAAACAGACTGAGATGCTGCAGGAGAGTTGCGTGATCCAAGCTGCCCAAAACATGAGAATTCCTTATTTTAAACTTTAAGCTAATAGCATAATGGCTTGCCAAATTCACACGAGCATTTCCATTTATGCATTCTGACAGTCTGTGTTAAGTTTAAATCTTTACTGAATGAGCGTGTCAGACAGGAACACAGACAGGGAGACAGTAAATACTCAGCGCAATGTAAAAACGGTGTTTTTATATTGAAACTCAAAATAAATGAGGCTCAAACATTAACAAAGGTGCGTGTTTATTTTAGCAATTCCATCGTGAACAAGCAGCCTACAAAACGCTAAAATAAATCAAAGAAATAATACATTTAAATAAGAATGTAGCCTAAATAAGTGTTAAATAGACTATTAACATTCGTTGCAAAAATTCCTATAACAACCTCGACAGCTGATCAGAATTACTGGCCGAGTTCTCTTTCTCTTCCCCATTGCACAGCTGCTGTTTTTAATAGCAAAGTAATTACATTTATTTTCGTTTCTTTAGTTTATAAAGTTAATTTAGAAATATATTTGGAACGCGTTTTGTTTGTGAAATTCAAGCTTTTGTTTTTTAAAGTAAAGAACAAGCGGCCAGCGGCAGACAACAATCGAGACAGATCCATTTAGCCTTCACGATTTAAATTAAAATCCATAAATATAAAAGTGCTGTGTGAAACTTCCTTTTTGTTCATAAAGGTAATAGTAATAAATGTACTTTAAATTATTACTTCACTACTATAAAACGAAATAATTCAAATCGAAAACAAAACTCTTTTATTAGCTATAGGCCTAATTCATAAATATGCATTTAGGCATTAAAAGCGTGTTC